>NW_021605329.1:418285-434402 GCF_004785775.1 Grammomys surdaster | reverse complement strand
TATATATATATATATATATATATATATATATATATATATATATATATGTATGTATGACAGGCCTATTGTTTATTTTAGGCCTATGGCTGATTTTAGGCCTTCAGTGTATAAGCAGGGCTGCCCCTGACATTGCCTCCCTTCTCTAAGTATAGAAGGGCTGTGGCGATTCTAATCTTGCAAAGGCAGGGATAGAGGCCTGACCTCCAGTAATTGAAGGGGACCTTGTAATGGCTCCGGTTCCCCTGTCATTGTCCAGTGAGGCATGAGGACCATACCCATCCTGATGTCCTTTTCCTGGAGAGGGGACATCAACCCCTATGTAGTCAGGCTTGTCACTCAGGGAACCCAGAGAGATATTTTTAACTATTATTTATAATCCCTTGCAGTGCTTAGCCTCGCAGCCTAAGAAAAATTCAAATCGCCAGTCAGAGGGGGTTCTGGATGACCCCCCTCTGCTTGGTCTGGGGGGGGGAAGTCCCCTCTTAGCGGCTACTGGCACTTCTGCCCTGATTTTACAAGAACTCTGAAAAATTGGCTTTAAAAACAAAAGAGGGGGAACGGTACCCCCTCAGAAGGAGTCCCACTGAAATACTCTCCCTCATACCTTGTTCACTTTTAACTCTCTAAAATTGAAAGCTCATGGGAAATCTGCTGCTGACTGCCTCTGGCCTTACCGAGACCAATAAAAACTATGCCATAGCTATGTAGAAGGACCCTCTTACCTTTAAAGGGAATGGCTCAGACCCAGTTCTCTTATGGGGCAAGGATTGATATGCCTGTTTGATACCACAGAAAGCACGGGTAAATGGCTACCAAAAAGATTAATGAAATAATTAGATACCCTCACGAAGCAGACCCAACCATAAACAAGATGAATAACAATTGACTTCCAGGGAAGAGAAATCTCCCTGAGAACTCCCTTTTTTTTTTCCTTTCCAGGTAAAAATGAATCACCCATGATGTCTGCTGTTAGAAGTACTAATCCAGATGCTGGCCTCTGAACTTATACTACTCAGACCTTCGATGGGACATTGACAAGAACATCAAACAGCTAGAGACTGACATCACTAATCTGAAGAAATCCCTCATTTCGCTGTCTGAAGAGACCTCCAAAAATCGCAAAGGCCTTTATTGGACTTGATTTACTCTTTTACAATAGAAAAGGCTATGTACAGCTCTCGACTGTGTACAGCCCTTAAAGAAGAATGTTGCCTTTACATAGACAAGACAGGGATCGTTAAAGAGAGCATGAAAAAGGTCAGAGAAGGCCCTGAGAAAAGACAGAAAGAGAAAAAGACAGATGAATGCTGGTACAAGAATTGGTTTTCAGCCTCTCCATGGTTGTTGACCCTACTTCCTCCCATCATGGGACCATTAATTAGGTTATTTTTGCTTATCTTCTGGTCCCTGGACCTTAAATAGGCTGACTAACTCTGTGAAACAACAGATAAATAATTTGGTAGCAAAACCTATTCAGATACATTATCATAAGTTAGCTTTGGATGACCACAAGACTCAAGACGAGGTTGTTACTCTATCCAGGGTATTCCCAAAACCCATCTCCACCCAACCTAAAAAAAAAAAAAAGTTTAAAAATAAAAATAACTTGGAGACAATAGAAGAGCATGGGTTTCCCTGATGTCTAGAGTTTGTTCTATAGATTATAAGGGTAAGAGTCAGTTAGGTTGCCTAGAACTGAAACTAATGTAGCCTTTAATTATACCTCAGCAACCTTGGTTGAGTTTGTAAACTTGCATACTCTCAATACTAAACAGTTTCTGTTTCTTTACCTGTGAAATATGAGTTAACTAGTGCCTACCTTACAGTATTATGTTGAGAATCAGATATTGTAATACCTCTGGACTAGTTACCTTACTTGTTCTGATAAAACATTCAATAGAAGCATCTTGAGGGAGGAAAGGATTATTTTCGTTCATAAGTCTAGAAGAATTTCAGTTTTTCATGGTGGAAAAATGTGATGACCTGAAACCATTCTGACTCTGGAGACAGAAGCATGGTAGATAGTTGTTCATATGTCCAGTGAACCAGGAAACAGACAGAAGTCCAGAAACAAGGCTGCATACTAACACTCAAAAGTCTGCTCCTGGTGTTCCAGATCAAACAACCAAAGATTCCACAGTATTCACAGTATCACAGTGCCACTGTTTTGGGACCAGGTGTTCAAACACAAGATCCTGTGTGAAGACATCTAAGATTCAAGCCACACAAGCTTGAAAGAAAAATATAACATTGTTCACAATATGATGAAGCTTATAATTATTATAGTTATTATATATTATTCTTATAATTATCTTCAAATGACTCTTATGTCCAACAATGCCCATACTCCATTATCTAGATGGTGAATTTTAAACTATTTGGGAGAGATGCAAAGCATTTCTCTTGCATCTCATCCTCTACCGTTTCCTTCTCACCTGTGATCATATTCCCTGAGTACTATATTGTTTTCATGTATACTTGAGCCTCTCTGGTCTTCACTCTATCTCTCATGTAAGCCCTTCTCTCTATTTATATCATCTCTTTACACTAAAGTCTATCTTCTTCAGTGCTCACATTTCCCTCCTTGGGCTTCCTATTCAATGTATGCTCAACTTTATCTTCATAGTTCTCACACTGAAATCAGAAAAAAACATGGCTATCTAATAGCCTTTATTGGATTCTAAGCTCTTTGTAAATAAACACAAGCAGTGTTCCTTCTGGTTGAAGTGTTTATAACACTGCCTGTCATGTGGCAACACACAAGAGATACAAGCCAAGAAAGAAGGGAAGGAAAGAAACTTAGAAAAGAAAAGAGAAAGGAAAAGAAATGGGAAGCTACAGCACTATCATTTGATATGGTATATGAAGCCAGGAGGAGACTACTAGCATTCGTGGGAATTCCGCAAAAAGTGGAGAAAAATTCATCGATTAACATGGAAAATAATTTGCAAGATCAGCTTCCCCAGTAAAATTAAAATGATTTCCATGGACTGTGTTTATACCGACAACTAGACATGTAGAAACAGTTCTCATATCCAACTTGTTTAAACTTAGCAATTTGATGAAATGGGCTTGAGAATGAGCATTGCTAAAATGCCGTGTCAGACGATGTGGTTTTAAAGCAGCATATCAATCACCCCTCCTGTCACCAGTGCCCTCTGGACAGGAAAATAATATCAAATACAACATCCATTTGTCTTTTTATAAGCTATGCACACCAAGTCTGCCTAATTTCAGGGTCAAAAAAATCAATCTTTTCATCTATAGAATTAAGAAGATTATATGCACGTGTCTGACTGACTCTTAAAAGTCTTGTGAACTTGAGGATCTACTTTAATTTCATTGGGCACCCATCTGTTGAGGTGTTTTCTTAACCATAACTTTAGATGAGTTTCTTGGCCTTCCCAGTATGCTAACAATTTAGAGAAAGGGATGAAAACAAAGACAAGGCTTCTGGATATATTTAAGAGTTAAGTGTCTAAATTAGGTGTGTGTGTGTGTGCGTGTGTGTGTGTGTGTAGTATTGAACCCAGGGTTTCATACACACTAGATAAGAATTCAATATCTGAGCTATATCTTTAACTGCATACACTTTAAGTATTGCTGTTTTAAATAAGAATCACACAAGTTATCCAGCCAACTAGACTGAGTAGAAAAGACATAGAAAGCACAGGCTTCATCCCATTGCTTGTTAGAACAGGGGTGTGAAATGTATTAGTCAATTTCAATACCTGATGCCTATGTCATTAATTAGACTCTTTAACATGTTTGAGCTAAAAGTAAAGTACAGATGCTTTAAAAATAGTGTTGAAGGAAATTAGGAGAAGAGTAAACATACAATAAACAAATTTAACAAAATATTCAACATATATAGTAAAGACTTTTAAATAAATGTCCAATTCATCTCCCATTACAATTTAAATAAGGTATAAATAGCATTTTAAAAATTTTGGAATAATAGAGTCAGGCACAGAGAATTGTACCTGCAATCATGGTATTTAGGAGTCTGGGACATGAATTCAAGTTATCTTTGATACACAGAGAATCTTTGAATACACCTTCCTCCCTAGACATACACACACAGAAAAGTCAGAGCGATAGCTGTTATTTTGACATTGAGGGTGAAGATGAAGCCATAGTTCAACATTGTTTTTTTAATTCATGAGTGACAGAAGTGAGCAGTTGCACAAACATGGTAGTATAAGCACACACACAGACACACACACAGACACAAACTCACATACGGAGACACAGACACACACACAAACTAACCCTAAAAATTATGCATATTTGCCCTGTATCTTTTTTGCAATTATTCACTTTTATTCTCCATATTAAATCTCTTAACATTTATAAATATTGCCAACTCTCTACCTTTATATGACCTAAATAAACCCTTTGAAGAGACACAAATTCATTTCTCTTTTGATACTATGTATTCTCATGTGAAAAAATATTTAAAGAAATGAGCATAACTAATAGAAATTATTAAAAACCTACAGGGCTGTGCACTGGATGCCATCTGTGGAGATTGTTGGCCTGGCCTCATTCAAGTGAAGGGGAAATGGCGCAATCAGGGAGGGAAAGTGCAACCCACACAGCTACTTTGATGCTGCTGCTGCTGCTGCTGTTGCTGGTGCTGCTGCTGCTTCAGCTGTAGCTGTTGCTCTAAGATAAAGGTCTCAGCTAGCAAGAGAGGTGAAAGGGAACTTCTAGTAGTAAAAGCTTTGGGACAGCATTCTCTTCCCAGGAAGTGGTACAGCTCTTATAGGACAGATGCTCTCAAGGTGATGAAATAATTCTCTCACACACACCTTTATTCCTTCTGGATAGGATCTTATATACAGTTTTGGGGTGGGTGAGATACCTCATCTGCATTTTGTGGGGCTTGGGAGCATAGCGCATGTGGCACTGATAACTATAATCTTCTCTAGGGGGGGTGTGGTTAAATGACACGGGCCTGGTTGGGAGCAAGTGAAGCTCCTACCATCCCTTTGGGTTCCTGGGCTTCCAATCTAGCTCAACCTTACCAGATTTTCTGGCATGATCTTCTGCCCCACAAAAGTGTACTTACTTATGTGTCACAAAAGACCACTCTATACCTGGCATTTTCCTTTGTGTACTTACCATGATATTTGATGGAACAGAAAGGAAACAGTATGTGGTTATTATATTGCCTTAGGGAGCTCCAGCAGCAGCTTGAACCAATTAGCTTTATCATTCCATGGTGAGGATTTAAGGATCCATGGTGACCACTATAAGTGGGTTCTAAAACACAAGTATTCTGTCGATACAGTAACAGAAAGGTTGACCGGTGGTCAGAGAAAGAATGACAGGAGCTGCAGGAAGTTGATTAGGAGGTAGTGACACAGCATCAGGAATGAAGGAGAAATAGAAGGGAGAACATGGCTGTACAACACATAGAGGGTCAGATCTTGGGCTTGGGTCAGGTTGAATGATGTGGTAATTTGTAAATCTGCTCTATACTCCCTGATGGTTGCTGTCCATGTGCTTCTCATTACTGTGCCAGCCTGCAACTGCACAAGTGCTTCTGGATTCACAAATAAAAGACACACACACACACAGCCTTCTTTTAGTATGCCTTGAACAGTGCAATGGCTGGGCACTTCCTAACTTCCCAGCGGCTAAGAATTGGATGTGAGGAAGGTGACTAGCCCAGACTTCCAGGCTACAATAAGTGATAAGCATAGGGGTGATGAGGACATTCCTTTGATGGCTTGTGAGACAAGTTCAAGTTTTAATGTGCTACTTGAGGAACTTAGGAGAATAAATGTTCCAGATGAAATGGGATTTAAGGTGCTGTGTTTTAGAACAGCAAGCATAGCTAGAGATGTATATTTCAATAGCATCTTTGTGTCAATGGTTGGACTCTAGATATTAAGAAGTTCAAGTATTAAAAGCACACCTTGTTTTATTTGCTCAGGCTCATAACGAGCTGAGTGTCAGCAAGATTTCATCAGTAGGTTTGCAACAGAGCTCAGGGTGTTCTGCCTCAGTGTGTTGCTACTGTTTTCACAAGGACAGTCTGTACTTAATTAACAGTTATGATTATTTTGTGGTTTGTTTGCTTATTTGTTTGTTTTATTGCTGGGGACTAAACCCAAGGTCCTGTCCTTGCTAAGTCAATACTTTCTCACTAAATAAATAAATAAATAAATAAAGCTGGGTGGTGGTGGCACACGCCTTTAATCCCAGCACTTGGGAGGCAGAGGCAGGTAGATTTCTGAGTTTGAGGCCAGTCTGGTCTATAGAGGAAGTTCCAGGACAGCCAGGGCTATACAGAGAAACCCTGTCTCAAAAAAAACAAAAACAAAAAACAAACAAACAAATAAATAAATAAATAAAAAGTCTACTCTGTTAATTTATGTTTATATGTGTTTTTTATTTTCATACTTTTATAAATTCATTTGATCAACAGAAAAATGTGATTTTGTCTATAGTGAATTATGAATGTAACTACTGGCATTTGACTAAGAAAAAGATTTGAAATCTATATTTTTTGCCGACTATTTGTAGATGATCTTAGGAAAATGTGGAGCTGTGGTGCCCATGCATGGGTGTAGGTCCTGTTGGGCTGAATTGTGGGACCTGTGCGTCTGCTGCCCTAGGTGGCTGGAACTATGGCTCAGGGGACAGAAGCACCGGAATTCGACTGAGTTCACTCCACTTGGCACAGAGCAGACAACAAGTTATGGGTACCAAAGACTAAAAGTAGTCCATGGTTTAAAAAAGTTTATTGTCATGGTAGAAAATGGATGAAGCTGTACCACATATTCTCAGGGCAGGCCTAAGGTTAAATACCTTTTGAAAGTAGGAGGAGGAGGGTCTGGGAAGGAATGCTTAATTGGCTATGCCCTCTGGCCTTTGGATAATTCATGAATATGAAGACCTCTTGAGGCTCTGTGGCCTGTAATCATACTCTCTACCTGTGCTATGTGACCAAAGGCCACAAACTTTTCTTTGGGAGGGGCTGTGGATGATTGAAGCTAAGTGAAAGGAACCAGGGCCTAGAAGCAAGGCCAAACATGTCTCTTTAGGGTCTCCAGGATCAAGGCCTGCACTCAACCAGGTACCCAGCTGCTTCTCACAGCCCACTGCCCCACAAGAAAATCCCTTTCTGTCTGTAATTTTCCTCCTCTGCAATGATAAAATTGTAAGATGGTGTCTCGTCCAGTTGTCCTACTTTGTACTAACTATAACTTCAGTAGGGAAATGTCTCTTTGTCTGGAAGTTTTACCTGGTAGTGTATCACCCTTTAAAGATTCCAATGTGGGAAATTCCTCCTTGTTCAGCAAACTATAATGCAGTAAATGAAGTTCTCTTCTCTCTACATAGTAAGTTTTTCATGGAGAGAATGTAGTTGTTATGTTGGTTATAAAGTTGAGAATTGATGATCTGTGGCTAAATAGTGATCTAGAATAGCATGCTCATTCATGTGAGTGGAGAGGGCAGATAGTGAGTGGAGCGTTAGGTGGAAGAGAGTACAGTGAAGGAACTCCAACAAGCTGAAGAGAAGACATCCAGGCTCCATCCACCTTGTTCAGACTCAATGCAGCTCATTCAGATGATTTATTCAGTTGGTGTTTTACTTAGAAGAAAATAATTTTAGTGAGGTTTTTAAATTAGGATACTTGGCAGAGTTGTTACTAAAATATCTTTCATTAATGCTTTGTGCCTTTGAACTAAAAATAAACCTAAGATAGAATTATTGTAAATTATTCATTTCTCCAGAGATATTAAATGTGTAAAGGTTGCTGAGAAATTTGTTTTCTGAATTTTTTTTTAAAAAAATATTTGTCTGATCATTGCAGTTGTGCTGTGCGTCTGATCTAAAAATGATGGAGCTTAGTTTTTCCAGAAGACATCGGCGTGGCAGGTAAATAGCTTTGCTCCTATGTGTCTTTAGTATTTTTGAGAAACTATAAATAAGTCTGGTAACATTGATGTCATTGGTTATTTCCAGTATTCAGAGACAAACAAACAAACAAACAAACAGAAAAATCTTCTTGAAATGGGAATTTCTCTGAATTTAAAGGAATTTTTTAACTTAAAGTAAAAATGTAAATAAAGCCTTCTCTGAGGTTTAGCTTTATTTCAGCTAATTTCCAAAAAGATTCTGTGTCACCCTAAGAGCTGAAATCACTCCTCATACATTTAATTTGAATTAACATCATCAACTGCTCACCTACTCTTTGAATATAGAAAAAAATCCTCAAGTAACAAATTAGGAGATAGCAATATAGCAGTTGTTCTGTGTCTCTCGTGTTTGAAGGAAAAATGAATTGTAAAAAGGTGAAGACTGTTTTTTAACTGCAGGACTTTTCAGAGTCCTTATGTGTTAACACTCATTTTAAGTCTCATTGAGTTTTTAAATATAAGTTTTGGTGTTAGCATTTCTTTCTCCAGACTATCTCTGGTGAATCCCAAACCAGAGAATAAAGACTTTTGTTCTCCAGCTCCTAAAACCTAGTCTGGAGAGAGATTGGAAGAGATTATCCATAGGAACCAAACAGCATTATCTAAATTAATATAATCACTTTAGCAAGATAATTTCCAAGGCAAAGTCCTTTAAAAATCTTATATGTGCTTTTTGGTTCTGTACTAAAGGGCCTTCTTATTATGTGTCCATTGGTTTATATGTTTGTTTGTGTTCTGAGACAGGGTCTACTGCATCCTAGAATGACTGCAAACTTGCTACATGACCTTGAACTTCTGATCCTTCCATTTTTATCTCCTAAGTACCAGGGTTACAGGAGGGCATCTTCACACCCAACGTATGTGGTATTTGTGATGAAACCCAGCACTTCAAGTATGCTAGGAAAACCCTTTGCCAACTGAGCTATTTCTCCACTCCCTAACATGTGGCTGCAGTCCTTAAGAGAAAATTTTATAAATTCTCAATCTAAAGAAATGTGCTTTACCATTTTTGCAGCTGTGTTTCTGTCTTTCAGAAACAGTGAATCAGATTTTCCCCCAAACATCTGCTGCTAAATTAGTTTGAGGCAACTTTCTGACTTGCATCTTACCAGCATGGAACTTCCTTTTGAGTGTACCATATCATTTGTTTTGAATGTAGCTTCATTCCTGATAGCTCTATTTTTCTTAGATATTTTTTATTTCCTTAACCAAAATATAAAAGTAGTTCTGTGTTAATGCCATCCTCTTGAAAATTGTTTTATGTTTCTGGGTGTTCAGCAGTAGACAAAAATCAGAGAAAAAAATGAGAGTAAATAAAAAGAAAAAAGAAAAGGAAAGGAAAGGAAAGGAAAGAAAAAAGAAAAGAAAAGAAAAGAAAAGAAAAGAAAAGAAAAGAAAAGAAAAGAAAAGAAAGGGAACAAAATAACTCCCCTCTTCTGTATACCTGAATCCTGCCCACTCTTTATTCTGGGCTGAAAAATTTTTGTACCAAATAGTTTTGAAGAAGCTTGCCACAAAGTTGAATATTTCCCATGAGCATCAAGTGTCTTAAAGGTGGGTGAGAAGTGAAGCTCACAAGCTAAGCTTGTGAAAAGAGATAAAAACATTTGTAGACACAGAAGAACAAAGAAGAATAATCTATGTAAGTCAGAGAAGAAACACAGAGATTGAGGCTGAGGCCAGAGACGACTGAGCCATGATATAATACAATTTGACAATGAGGCAAAACACTGAAAAGCTGAAAGGACAGAGTTGGCTTTTTGGATCAATGCCATCAAATCAAGAAACCAAGATCAAAAGAGCCAGAGTATAGTACAGAAGGTGGATGGCATTTTGTGAGAACCACTTCTTGGTCATATATTATTTGAACATACTCCTCATGTACACTGTGTACACCTTGTAGTTTACTATTCGTGGGTCACACCCCAGCAACTTGTCCAGCTTCCCCTCAGGAATATGTATATGGAATATTATTCCTCTTAATATCAATGACCCCGGATCTCACCAGTCTTTGTTTCTCTGCTGGGCTGATGTAGAGACTCACAGACTTTGGTAGATTTTTGTTCTAGGTAAATGTAATCAAACATATAAGAGACTAAAGGGCTTCTGCAGGCAACTATTGATCTCAGTGTGAGAAGAGATTCAAGGGAAGTGAATTTGTAGTTATTTAGTTCAAGAACTGTAGCTCATAAAAGTCTAAATAAACAGTAAAACAAAGCAACATACATCCACCCCCCACCCCCAAAGACAGAGATATGAGTCTAGAATAGGATAAGACACAAATTATCCAAGGAACTTCATGAGGTTCATCTTAGCAGGGTACTACTAATCTTTTCCAATATCACTTTAATAGTGATCACTCTCCCTTTTAAATGGTATCTATGAGATTCTCCTAACAGCTTTAGGGCAAGGGCTCTCAATTTTTCATCTTTATCTCTTCTTCTTATGTCACATTTTGTGGGACTTGGCCTTATGCCTCTTAGATGTTGAAAGTGAAACAGCCTTTTCTTGGCTTACATGGTACAGAACATAGGGCTGAGTCTCATCCGAAACCTATCTCTATCATTTGTTATCCCATGTAACTTTGAGTATGTAACTTACTCTCTCTATTCCTGCACATATAAAACAGGAATAGTAATGAGTATACATTCAAAAGGATATGTTACATTAAAAAGATTATATGTGTATAATCCTTAGAAATCTGCAGGCATATACAAAACACATAATACATGTCATATTAGCTACTAATATGATTATTTCTGCCAGTGAAATGTTGAAAATACTCCTGAAGTCCTAGAGCTAAAGAAAATGATTTATTTCTTTCTGTTCTTCATAACCTAGTATGGTACCTGACACATAGTAGATGCTAGAAAGTGTTTTATATGAGAATTACATCAACCATGGATGAATGACTTATTGTAAGCCTTGGCTTGTTTTCCTATTGATCATTCAATTTGCTTGGCGGCTCACAGTAAAACATATTTGAGAAATGACAATAAAACACATCAATGCAATAAAATAGTCATATTTTGAGACAGGAAATCTAACTTTACACCATGCACATGATTTCTAAAATGCTCTGCCTCATGCACTTGAAACCATGTTTGAAACTGGAATGTATTTATTTACTCTAACAGAACAATGAAAAGAGTTTAAACTACTTACCATACCAAACCGAGTCTGTTTAGTTCTCTTCAACTCTTGCTCAAAACTCCTGTATATAGTCTTTTTTCATTATTAAAAATAAATATCTTGATATATTAATATTTATGATAATGTAAATATAAGAAATGGACTTTAATGTCTAAGTATTGTTTTGTTATATTAATTTAACTAATTAATATTGATTATTAAATTGTAATTAGGAAAGAAAAGTTTTAAATGTATTAAGTTACAAAATCTATTGGGAATCAGATGATACTTTGAAACATGATCAAGTAAAATCTTTCTCTCTGCTTTGAAGGATCTGATTAAATGGTTATGAGGGGGAATGAATGGGAGAATTTTAAACTGTAAATATTCCTATCTGTCCTCATGACAGCACAAACAATGACTGTCAGCTGTCCTTTGAGGTTTCTTCTGATCAAAATGAAGAAAACTTCAGTATTCTGTTGGAGCTCTGATCCTGTCTCTTGGGTGAACTTTTGTCCTCTCTGCTCTTTGTTTGGTTTGTATACAGGCAGCTTGGAGCTTTTGTAACCAGATACGGAAAGTCTAGTGACTAAGATTAACAATAGCACAAAGACCAGAGTCCAGCAACACCGACAGAACAAAAGACAAAAAATACTTTGTGCTTTCTTTTTGGAGACACAATAAAAAAAATTGTAATCTGTTAACAATCTAGTCTTCATTAACCCTGAGTTTTAAAATCATAAAAAACCCTAAAACTGTTTGTAGATTGTAGGCTTGGTTTGCCTTTCTGTCAGGCTTGGGACTGTTTTAAGTTTGGAACAGAGCCTGTGTTGATAACATAGCACAGGCTAAGGTTACTGACTCCAGCTGGCCGTCTCTGGTCTATGAGACCTGTGAATTCTTCTGCTATGCTCCATCTACTTCTTACGCTCTCAGTGGTAGTGAGTGCTCATTTAAAAGGGAATCTCATTTTTGGGGTTCTATTTTGATTAAGGAAATAAGAAATAGAAGTTTTATGTGCCCACTAAGTGACCTTAGAATGTATCAGGAAGTCTGGAAAGATTAGCTGAAAATAACAGTTCCAAATTTACCCATTGGTGAGCAGACACTGACTTCGCAGAAATTTAGAAATGACTCCTTGAATTTTTGCTGCCTTTTTGGGGCCATCAACCAATGGGGCCATTCTCCCACTGTTCTTTCAGTTCATTGCCCCTTCCATTATCTGCCTTTTGCTCTCCAGTCTCATAACTGCTATTAGAACATTCATGGTCTTTGCATAAAGTATCATTAACATCCCAGTGTACTTGTTTTGTGGATTGCATGACACAGGAACTGGCATTAAATACTTTCTTTTTATTTTAAAAGGGGTTAACCATCCCCCAAAGTTTGATGTCCAGATTACAAAACAGAGCACAGTCTTTATAATAGGTTTAAGTTGGATCTTTAGAAATGGTTAGTAGTGAGGAAATGCACTATTTATTTCTGACACAAGTAACTCACATGCCTGATTTCACAAAAAGAATTCAAGGCTTATACTTCCTCCTTTCTAGATTCCACAAAAGAGAGTGATCTTTTTCTTTTCTTTCCTTTTTTTTTCTGCTGCTGCTGCTGCTAACACAAAACAGTGTTTGTTCCCCAACACCATCCCAAACAAAAGTTGAATCAGGCCAGAGTAGTGCAGAATCACAAGAGAAGCACATGACCTAGTAATTGGGTGGTGAAGAAGCTTTTGAGTAATGACTTCTGGTCATTTGAAAACTATAATTATTGTGTTTAAGTACCCATAGTGTAATTACCAAGAGAACCATTTCTAAGAAGAATGTCTTGAAAACTTCTTTTTATAATGGTATTTCTATGTAAGTGCTTAATCTCAATAAAATATTTAAAGGCTTTATGTCTGAATTCAGACTTGAAATTTAGTATTTTCAAATTTAAGAGGACAGGTGAAAGAATCAGAATAAACCGTAGTTGGGGTGTAGCTAAAATTCCTAGTGCTAAAACCTAAATCATAGAATTAACATTTCAATTTTCAAATTACATAATAGTTTATTTATTGTGTATAAGTGACTTGATCACTCTAAAATCTATTTTTAAAATCAAATTAACTCAATTTGTGCTTCTAATTTGGAATGTAAGCTAGAATTTCAGGAACATATTTTGAGACCTTAACTATCCTGTTTCTCAAATTAAACATGTAGGTGAGAATAATTATAACAAGTATTTATTGATTTCTACTTCTAAGCAAAACTGAATATGTGGGGTCAGTTTTCTAGGGGGAAATGCCAGATTTTTACCAAACTGAAGAATTTTGCCCTCTTCTGTCTCAGGTGAACATACACCTCTTCCTGAGTATCATATGGTGTTATATTTGTCAAACTTCTCATGTTTCCAGGCAATGCTGGCCATTCATTGCCCAAAACACTGACTGTAGTTAAGACCAGTGGACCAGGAGCTCTGTTCTTTTCACAGAAGCGGAAGCTTGTTCCACCTTTGAGCATCATTATGTGATCTGTAAGACAAGAACTTTTTACTGAGTTCACTTGCAAACACCTGATACAGTGGATCCAGAAGAATGGTTGATTCATTTTAGTTAAAGTATATGATCCTTAACAGGTGCAGCTACTAAAAAAAAATACAGACAGAGCAGGAAATTAAATAGCTCTTGCCAGCAGCACTGCTTAGGCAGAGAAATGGAACAGAAATGTGATAAGAAGAAGTTTACCATTGAGCCAGGCCAGGTAGTGTGACTAGAAAACTATGAGGTTCAACATTGCCAAGAACTCCCTTTGTCTCCATGGGAATTTCCTGTGCAACTGTTCCATTCAGCTTTCTTTTCCTGAAGTAACACAAACTTGGCTTGCATAGCCCCTTCACTGAGTACATATTAAGTGCACACATCAGTCTAATCCTAGATATAAATGTTCTGAAAATTTCAAACCTGAGAAGTTTCCTGAAATGAATGAACAGAACCCTTTGAAGATCACTTTTAACTATAATTAATCTTCTTTGTTAGGTGCTAAGAATGTGACTGCCAGAGAATAAGTATAGGAGCTGATGGTTTTCTTTCTAGGATTAAAGTATTACTTAGGGGTTGCCTTTAAAAGTTAGCTATGTTATTGATATATTAATAGTAAAGCTTCCAATCAATTGATTTCTACTGAATGATTCTACTTAACATGCCATTTCTAATGCCTTACATGCTGTTTCAAGTTTATAGAAAGAAAATATAGAATGGTGATTACCTAGGGGCTGAAAGAAGGAAGATAGGATGGGAAGTTGAATTATGCAGGATAAAGGTAGGAGTTTCTAGGGAACTATACATACAGTTGTGTCTTCAGAAAAACTGTGTTTAATACTTGGAAGGTAAAGTTTTAATACTTGGAAGGTAAAGTTTAATACTTGGAAGGTAAAGTTTTAATACTTGGAAGGTAAAGTTTTAATACTTGGAAGGTAAAGTTTTTAGTATAGCAGCTTCTGCTATACTAAAAAAAGTGCCAATAAAATCATTTTGATTAATGGGTTAATATTCAACAGTGTATTATTTTTTAAATGATAATCAGTTTTAAAAGAACTGCCATTTATTTTAAATGAGTAATTTGCCAAGCATGGCATATTCATTGTATCTATATTCACTTACATGCTGTTGTGGAGTATATCCCTTTTTCTCAAATATTTGCTGCACTTTCTGGGATTTGAATAAAAAGATAAGATATATGTAACCCACTAGCACAAGAATTCAGTGGGGCCATATGACTTCAGCTTCTTCAGATTTTCCTGCCTTACCAAAGAGAGGAAGCTTGTAAAAACAAGCACTCATCTGTATGGAGTCCAGAAACATTATGGTAGAGCACAGTTCTCACCATTCCTGTTGATGGACATTGTCTTTGTAGTGAGGCATAGCTTCTTTTGTTTTAAGACAAAAGATTGGAGCATCATCTACTATTAAAGAAAACTTACTGAGCCTTAGTTGATGTACATACAATCGATTGAGATAATGGAGTGGTTACAAATGACGAATCATTGCACTTTTTACTCCTCTTGTTTCCAATAACCACCAGCTTTTTACACTTTCACCTACTTCTTCTGGTGCATACAACTAAACTCAATGTCATTGTTTCTTATTTTCTAGTTTATCAGTTTTGCATACCAGTACAGTGATACGTAAAGGCTAATTCTCCCACATTCCACCTTGTATTCTACTTCAGTCATCATTTTATTATGTAAATATTTTACTTCTTAGATCTTAGCAAATACATTCTGAATGTGTCCTATTTGCAAACTTACAATGAAAATTGTAAGATTTTAAGATAAAAGAAATGCATCTTAAGGTGATAGAAATGCATGGCCTCTGGATTGTGAGGAAAAAATAGTTCAAGGAACAAATTGGCTCCTATGCTGCCATGTGAGCAAGCAGCAAAAGATGTTGCTTATGGATACTGGATCCTAATCAGCTGTTGGTACCTTGGTGTTGAACATCTTAGCTTCTGCAATTGAGCAAAGTAAAGCCTTTCTTAAATCGTTGCTTTTTTATTTTCTTCTCTGATGATTTTGCTGTGAGTGTAGCCTGATGTCTGAAGTACAGAGATGATAAGTGTGTTAAACCATGCATTGGTCTCAATCTTTTAAAGTTTTATAATTTCAAAAAAAATGGTATTTTTCTTGTAACAGCCGGAACAGACTAACGCTAGCTCTTCCTCTTTTTGATTTATCTTCATATACTTTCTGAAAACAGATTCCATGGACAGAGAGTTTCTGACTTCTAATATTCTGAGACATTATAAATACCCACTAAAAATATGTCTGATATTTTGGCTGGATATTATATTCATGATGAAAATTATTCCTTCAAAAATTTAAAGTGCCCCCACCATTTACTGTGTATATGGAAAAGTCAGATAGTGTATTGATAACAAGTGTTTTGTCATTTGAATCCCCAGATTTTGTAGTTAATGTGTTTCAAATATTTCCCCTCAGCAGAATTTTAGAATTCTTCTTCCTCCTCTCCTCTCCTCTCCTCTCCTCTCCTCTCCTCTCCTCTCCTCTCCTC
>NW_021605329.1:398965-418185 GCF_004785775.1 Grammomys surdaster | reverse complement strand
TCTCCTCTCTTCTCTTCTCCTTTCATTCTTTCTTTCTTCATTGAATTTCACAACAGAAACTTTTGTGGGAGGTTAGGTTCTGTCCTTCATGGACATGACATTTAGTAATGGTTGTCTTTCTTCTTCTCCTTCTTCTCCTTCTTCTCCTTCTTCTCCTTCTTCTTCTCCTCCTCCTCCTCCTCATCCTCCTTCTTCTTTTTGTTCCTCTTCCTCCTCCTCCTCCTCCTCTTCCTCTTTCTTTCTCTTCCCCTTCCTCTTCCTCTTCCTTCCTTTTCCTCCTCCTCTCCTCTTCTTCCTCCTCCTTCTGGTGGTGGTGGTAGTGGTGGTGGTGGTGGTGGTGGTGTGTGTGTGTGTGTGTGTGTGTGTGTAACAAGAGGAGAGATGGCAGTCTTTTGTTGTTATTCCCATATAATCTCTTGGATATACGCTTTCTCTTTCTTCTCTTACATATAGTTTATTTTCCTACTATGAATGTTAATTGTATTTTGCTTCATTTTCTAGATTATTTTTGTATTTTCAGCCTGTCTTTAGAAATTATTATTTTAGCAAGCACATTTTTAATGTCTATAAGATTTTTGTAGTTGGAAAATTATATATATATTTTTTTTTCTTCATGATTATTCCTACTTTGCTGCTGCTGCCTTTCTACTGTAAGTCTAAAACACTCTGCACCCTCAGTGCTCTAAATTGGTCCAGCTACTGTATTTTATGTTATTGCCTTATAATCTAGCCTAGCGATTTACTTCTTCCATATTTACATCCTCAATAGAAAGTCAAAAACATCTTTTCTGTGAAAACGGCATATTTAAGTGCCACGGTCTTCTTGAGACTGTAAATGATGGAAATTGAGAGAATATAGTTTTCTAATTCCTAGTTTGAAAAACAAATATGCTGGTAAATTTTTAACACAGGAATACCAGTGAATGTGCTCTTTAAACTGAGGACATAAGAAGATGGAAACTTTAATCAAAATCAGCTTGCGTTCTGTAACTTACAGACTTAATGAAATGGCACTGAGATAAAGACAGGTCAAGTTTAAATGGGAAATGTGGTTCATAAGACATAGAGACCCCAATAAGTTAATTGGAGCTGTACATTTGAATAAGAAGAAGAATAAATTTTGCTATGGTTACAAAATCACCTTTACATATTGCAAAAAAATCAATAAATACATGAAAGAAAAAAATCAACACTTACAAATTACTAAGAGTGAAGACTTTCAAACAGTACTGATTATACAGCCTGGCTGTGCTACATGCTAGATGTCGGACCTACATAAGACATCAACAATTATCTCCTAAAAACATATTGTATATACCAAATAAAATAATGAATATAAAATGTTATACTTACAGTAGTTTAAGACATGGTAAATACAATGTCAAACTGATCTAGTTTAAGAATAGAATACCAAAGATTCAAGATAAGGAAGAACCAGGGCATATTAAAAGAATTAAGAACAATAACAACAAAATACTTTGCTATAAATATAGTCACAGGAAAATGAAGATCAGATGTGGTGGCTAAAATAGTGTCCTATGGAGAAATGATAAAATGGGAAATGATAAAATGAATCGTTACTTTTTATTCTCTGTCAAAGAAATGTATGATTTTATCGTGTTGGGAAAAAGTTAACAATTCACTATGTAACAAGAAACTCTAAGAAAGCATGCTGTTTATTCTAAAAGAGATTATATTTTCTGAGTGAATCCTTTCCCATGAAACCGAATTTGTAACAGGGCCTTTCCTGTATGTATAAGGAATTGTTGACATCATAAAGGGTGAAGAGTTGAAAGAGAAATGTAACTACTGTCCCAAATTTGGAGAAAAGAAAGATTGAGCTACTACCTGCTGACCTTAGCATCAGCCCCTCATCCAAAACTATGTGCAGAATGTGTAGCAAGTGACGGATTGCCAGTGTTAATCCAAATTAATAAGGAAATACCTGTTTTTTTCCACGAAGGGGCTCATCCAGGTGGCTGACAAAGAGCCTGTTTAAACAGTACAAGCAAAATGTTTATTAATAATCCTGGTATTTTATCTCAAGAAACTGCACAGCTGTGTCTTAGAAATGTATGTATATGTATGAAAAACTGTAATTGGTAACTTCCAAATCATCAGTTAGGACTTCAAAGAAGGCATAAACTCTACATATAGCAAATTGAAAAATTACTATGGTGATAAAAAAGTAGACAAAATGAAAATGTACCAGAATGACTTTGAAATTATAATAAAAGATGTAACAAAATCAAATCAATGAAAAAATATAAGAAATAAACGAACATTAAAAACCACAAAATACATTTACCCTTCAAATATCTTACATGTTGAATAAGTAATAAATAAATTTTATAGATAAAATAACACAAATACATAAAATTTATTATAAAGAATAGATAAAACTTAAATCTTTGGGGGAATCTCTGGGACGGGGAGGTTCCTGAAAGTCTGTGGGGTTGACAATAGCTGAAATGCCTAGCACCTAAAGGGGCTACCTCCTGTAGCCAGGTGGAACTTACAGTGGAAAGAAGGGGACAACAACTCAACCATAAAACCTTTGACACAAAATTTGTCCTGCCTACAAGATGTCCAAACAGAAAGATAGAGTAAAGATTGAGGAAATGGCCCAACTTGGGACCCAACCCATGGACAAGTACCAATCCCTGACACTGTTAATGATACTCTATTATGCTTGCAAAATGAGCATGTTGTCCTCTGAGAGCTTCCACCTAGCAATTGACTCAGACAGATGCAGAAACCCACAGCCAAACAGTGAGTAGAAATTGGAGTCTCTTATGGAAGAATAGGAGGAAGGGTTATGGTCCCAAAGGGTATAGGAACTCCACCACAGAGTTAACTAACCTGGATCCTTTAGGCCCTCAGAGACAGAATCACCAACCAAAGAACATATACGAGCTGGACCTAGGCCTTCCAGCACATATGTAGCAGATGTACAGCTTGGTCTTCATGAAGATCCTGAACTACTGGAGTGAATGCTATCCCAAAAGCTGTTGCCTGTAAGTGGGATATGTTCTTCTAGCTGGGCTGCCCCGTATGGCCTCAGTGGAAGAGGAAACACCTAGCATTACAGAGACTTGAAGTGCCAGGGTGTGGGTATATAGGGGGTGCTCACCTGTTCAGTGGAGGGGAGGTGGGATGAGGAAGGATTGTGGGAGGTTGTGACCTGGAAGGAGGCAATGAGTGGAATGTAAAGGGAATAAGTAAAATAAATAAATTAAATTAAATTTAAAGTTTTTTGAAAAATAAAAACAAGCTGAGAAGAGTCAAAATTTAAAAAAAAACACAAAATACTTTTACCCTTCAACTATATTACATGTTGAATAAATAGTAAATAAATCTCATTGATAAAATAACAGAAATGCAAAAAAGCATAATGAAACATAGATAAACTTAAAGAAATTAAAAACCTCTCATAATAATTTCAAGTTATGGCTAGGTGATCATGTTTGAGAAGTTTTCATTTACACATCAATTTGATTTTGTAGCTGTTACTACAATATTATGATTGTGAATATAAATAATGTAACACAGCTGGCCCAAGTCAGATAACTTCATTGAAACCATGATGCCTGATGTTACTAATTTAAGAGAAACAAGGTTTATTTTGGGTAATGATTTCAGTGTGTTCTTTATATTTTTCAAGAGTAAAAGAGGCACAGTAGTTTACATCATGGTGGCTAAGAAGCAGAGAAAGCAGGAAGGAACAGTGGTGGCTATATCTCATAGTATTCTGCTCATGGACTCCTTCCTCCAACCAGGCCACCTGTTCTGCCTTGTGACATCAAATTATATTATCATATAATGAATCCAGCAAGGGATTAATACACTCAGCCAGACAGAGTGATCAACTCACCTGATAGAGTTGAAGGTCAGAATTTTAACTATCATAACAGTTAAGGTTTATACATGAATACATAAAAATTTTAGAGTCTAGGAAAAGAAAAACAACTATGTTTTCTCATACTTAATTTACAAACATGTAGAAGGCCACTGGATTAATGTAGACATCTGAAGGAAAAACTTTGTGTGTAGAAGGAAAAACAAGTAGACTTGTGAGATTTTCTTTACTGCTGTTGGACCTATAAATGCCAAGAATAGAAGACAAAGTCCTTCCAAGTTTTATAAAATGAAATGAGGAAAATGCATGGAGACTTATGTGTGAACATAGAATCTAAGCACATATCAATCAGCATTGGGGTTGAAAATACTAACAAAGAGTCATGCTCTGTCTGAGGTCTATAATCTACTCCTTGACTGGTAGAGATTGTCCTACTTTGTGTCATTGTTCCTTGAGGTGTTATTGATTGTGTCCCTTTGTATTAATCTGAAACATAATAATATAAATCCATACTTTCCTCAATCAAATGCTATGTGTCTACATGTATGAATATATATGCATGCATATATGAAATAAGAACAGTCAGAAGCTTTGAACAAGGTATCTTTCCACAGCTTGGTGTTTCACATTGTGTGGCCTTTAAGAAAAAAAACAAAAACAAAAACAAACCCAGAGACACTTTTGACTCACATTAAGACTGAACAGAAGTCATCTCTAGGATATAAAGTACAATTATCAACTTTAAATACTTTAATAATAAGCCAATAATGTCAGCTGAGTATTTTAGCATTGTGTGGTAAGTACATGAGTAAGATTACTGAGGCAGTAAGAATAACATTTAGGTTCTCCCCCCTCCACAGAAATACAAATAAAAGCCATCATTTCTATCTGAAATATCAGTGTGTAGTATCATAAGAAAGAAACACACATTTTGTGCCTATTTTTGTAATTTCCTGAAAATGATGAGTGCTCTTTGTCAGTCATAAGAAAATCATTTTAATATCACCCAAGTTTACAGTGCAGTAACTTGGGTTAAGGGCTTTACACAGATTTGGGTTGAGTTTGGTCACAAGAAAGATAAAGTGTCAAAGGTTGGAATTTTCCACCCACACAATAAAGTTATAGGATAAGAATTGGGTAGAGACCAAGGTCTGTACAAACTTCTTAACAAGGAAATGCTACATACTTCCTGGTTGGCAGAAGCACCAATATGCTGGTTATCTGAGGTAACCTGGTGACTGCCTCCAGCCCAGACCTGGAGAGTTATTTTTTCCATTGTGCTAGTCACCAGCTGTGTCCTTTATGATGTACTAGGAAACATCAATAAAATGTTTCCTTGGTGTCAGTGATTTTAGCAAAAATTATACCTGAGGATAGGGTTGTGAGAGATAAAAGTTTGTAACCAGTTGATCAAAAGTACAACTAGGAGACTGGGATTCATGATGGGGGGTGTGAGGTAGCAACCACATGGTGCCTCACAATCATCTATAACAGGATCTGATGCTCTCTTCTGCTGACTATGAATACAATGACAATGTACTTATATAATAAATAAGTAAGTAAGTAAATAAATAAATAAATAAATATATCTTTAAAAAAACAGTTATAAAAAATAAAGTACAGATGGGCTGGGATTCAGAATTGTTGTCTGCAGCAGAGTGTGGGGCTGTAGAAATCCTGGGATGTTTGGCCACGCCCCCAGAACCCAGAGACCTAACATGCAGTGGGTCACGAAAGACATATGTAGAGGAAGGGAAACAGGTCTCTGCCTCAAGATTTACATATTACCTAAAGGCCCTAGCCCCTCCCTTTTCCCCACTCCCCAATATAAGCAAGCCCCTCCTGACATTTTGTGGGAGAGGACCACCATCCAAATACATCACCATGGTCAATAAAATCTCCATGTCTTCAATTCCACGTGTCTCCTGGGACTTGAGTAAGTGGGAAACTCGTGCCAGGAAAAGACTTTCCCGCCTTCCCTGCACTCCCTGTTCCAGCAGTCCAGGGAGCACTCTCCCTGTGCTCCCCTGTAATAGTGGTCCCTGCACCTTCGTGGGCTGCCCTGGGGACTCAGGTGCGGCCACTGGACACGCTGGGTCTCCACTCTCCCTGTCCCAGCAGTCTGCGGGACTCCCTTTCTCTACCGCAACTGCGGTTCCTGGGACAAAGTCAGTCGAGGGGCACGGGCAGGCCCTGACCCACCCTGCACCCCGCACCCCGCACGAGTTTTGAACCACAGCAGAGGTTACTTATAGGCCTGGGTCTGTTAACTTGTGGACTAAAACTAAGATTGTGACACATACTGCTAGCACACAGGGTCAGAACACAATTAAAATAAATTTCTGGAGATGTTGGCAAGTGGGAGACATGGTTGACATTAGAAAACACTGCCACATAGGAGACAGCTCAAAGTTAACAGTGGATTAAATAATCAATTCTAATAATTATGTTCTTGCTTTCTAGTAAAGTATTAAAAAAATTTAATTTCACTTTGGAATTACATGGAGGACCTTTGCTCAATTTAAAGATGGCTGAAAAACAGAAAGGTGAGGAATTTAGGCCAGGTAGTTTTTCATAAAGGCCATTCAAACTATCAATGAGGATCAGTGTGAAGGCATCTTATATGAAGTTTATATGACCATTATTATCCTATGCCTGTATGCTGCTTATTTGCTATTGCCTTAGCTGAGAAGATCAACTTAGATTACAAATAAAGCTCCATAATGTCATTTGGGGGAAGTGTCAGATGGGAAAATATATATCTCAGATAGAAATTAATAAATTGTGAGGTGACAGCCAAACAGTGTAGGGCTGTGAAATGGGTCTTGATTTTTGGTAAAAGTGCTAGCTGGAAATAGCCCAGAGACCCTGCAAAGGATTGGCATTTATTCCACCACACTCCCAGAATCCAGGTTCCTAATATGTGGCATGGAACTCCGTTGACCTTCACTGTTTAGTCACATAGGCCATTGCAGCCCCTCCCAAAGAGCACAGGTAGAGGTCATGACTACAGGCCTCAGGCCCTAGAGGGATTTACATACTAATGAAGGCCAGAGGACGGAGCCAATTAAGCATTCATCCCCAGACCCTTCCCTCTTCTCCCTCTCTATTTAACTCAGGTCTGCCATGAGTTTCAGGGGGGTACACCCAGATCCATCTACCATCCACCATGAAAATAAACCCTTTTAGAACCATGGACTTTCCCAAGTCTCGGGGGCCTGCCATGGGAAAATGTGGAGAAGGCCTTTAATGAGCCACTATACCCGCAGCCACAGCACCTAACTTCCTGCCTGGAGGACCTTTCTATGGTTCAGCCATGAGGATCACCTATTCAAGCAAGGGGCACTGCCGGGGCCTCTTTCTTCTCTTCCCTCTCTCTTTTCTCTCTGCTGTGGGCCGGCCAGTCACACGCCCGCACGCCCCCAGTCTTGGTCCTTCTGAGGCTTCTCAGCAGAATCTGAGAGCCCAAAGACTTGAGACCAGTTGGTCCTTGTTCACCTCCTGGCCCAGGGATCCCCAATCCAAGAGCTCAATGCCCCTGTAGAACTTCAGATTGAGAACTCCCCTTGCTAGGCAGGGCCCCATAGTACCCACCCAGTGCCATGAGCAAAGTGAACTCTGTCAAGACTCCCAAGCTCCAGTCTCTTTGGAGCCATGGGAATCACAACAGCCCAACAAAATTCAAGAACCCCACACATGAGCTAATCATTTCCCGCAAAACAGTGGTTGGAACTTGGGAACTCTTATGGAAGAATAGCAGAAAGGATTGCAGCTCTGAACAGGATAAGGAGTTCCACAGGAAGGTCCAACAGAAACAACTAACGTGGACCCTTAGGGCTTTCAGAGACTGAACCACCAATCAAAGAACATACATGATGTGGACCTAGGCTTCTCTGCTCATATGTAGCAGATGGTTTACATGTGGGTCCCAAACAACTGGAATGGGGGATATGTTCTTCTAGCTGTGCTACCTTATCTGGCCTCAGTGGGAGAGGAAACAACTAGCCTACCAGAGACTTGAATTGCCAGGGTGGGAGGATACCCAGCCCTTCACTCCTCAGAGGAGAAAGGGAGAGGGGTTGGGGGAAGGATTGTAGGAGAGGGTTACTGGGAGAGTTGCAGTGAGCAGGATGTAAAATAATTAAGTAAAAAATTTTTAAAAAATTTAGTGAGGTGAGCTAGGGGTATCTGTACAAGTACTGTGAAGAGAAGGACTGGGATATGAACAGGGACAACTCTGAGGAGAGTAGGGAAATTGTGTATGTGTGTGTTGTTTGTGTGTGTAACGAATGTGTATATGTAATATATGTGCATGTGTGCTTATTTATATAAAAACATAACATTTTGTAAAGTTTTATATTGGGATGAGACTTACGTTTTCTATGACTTCTTAACATATTCAAAGTATTTTTTATCGATTCTTTATAAATTGCATGTTATGTACCCAAATCCCACCAATCTCCCCTTTCCTTTGAATGTGCCCCTGCAATTTGACACCCTCTATCGAAAAAGAAAGAAAGAAAGGGAAAGAAAAGAAAAGGAGGAAGGAAGGAAAGAAGGAAGGAAGGAAGGAAGAAAAGAAAAGGAAGGAAGAAGGGAAATGGAGGGAAAGAGGGAAGGAAGAAGAAAGGGAGAGAGAGAGAGAGAGAGAGAGAGAGAGAGAGAGAGAGAGAGAGAGAGAGAGAGAGGAAATTAAGAAAAAAAATCTTGTATTGGAAGCTCTAGTGTGTCCCATGTCACACCTTTTTGTCCACACATCTTCTTGCAAATGTTCATTACAATGAAGTCATTGTTCTGTTTTTAAGCCTCTGACTTCTGTTACACTATCAATACTGGATTCTCATAGGTATATATACATGGACTCCTCTTAGATATCCTGTTGTTGCTCTATATCATGGCGATCCTACAGCTTTGGGTATTCAAGAGCAGCTCTTTCAAGTGCTCCAGCAGATCATTGATGGGATAGATGTTAGGCTGGGTCAATTCAAAGCCCTGGATCTGGGTCTGGGAGATTAGCTGACTTGGTCAGCCTGACAGCTCTCCCACCCAATGCCTCAGCCACCCAGGATCAAGGCCAGCTCTTCCACTCTCATGATTAGAGTGCCAGATCTCCTGCTTGCCAGTCAGCATGGGGCAAGGAGGGGGAGGGCATCACTCCTTTGCCTATGACACCTCATGGTAGATGAAAGACAGAACCAGCTCTCCCATGCTCAAGCTCTCCCAGCAGGCTCACCTGTATCCCTGCCACCAGTGTCAGCTCTATTGTGGTGCCTAAAATGAAGTGCATGACCTCTATTGTCTCCTCAGGCCAGCATGAGTATCTAGAGTACTTCATAAAATAATTTGAAATATTATTGCAATGGTTAAAAAGCTTAAATGTTTTTTTGGGAGTAGCCAGTTAATCAGTCACTGAGAAGACTCTTGGGGCAGTATATTTTTAATAAGCACACAGAGTCATTCTATTTAACTATATTGGTTGGACACAATAACTATAAGCAGAATAATAGTATGAAATACATAACTGTTTATAGCAGAAGTTGATAAACATAAAAAGAATAAAATAAGGAACTGAGAGCAAACAAATACTGGTTTCTAGTCATTTGGCTTTTTTTTTAATTTGTAAGTATTTTGAATGTTTTTTGTAGATTGTATATTCAAAGAGCAATGGTACAGATGAGGAAGGCCATTGTACCATGAGAAGATGACATTGCTGAGAGAATTTTTTTTAAAAATTAGAAATCACAGTCAGATGAAGAAATGTAAACATGTTCCCACATTTATAAAAGACAGCATAAAATTAAGATAATACCTAGTGAGAAATATTTTCAGTGCAACACCTATTACAAATTACAATATCGTTTTTTTATTTTGTAAAAACAGAAAACCTTATCCAAAAATTCATAAGGAATGTCAAGGTGGAGAATGATTAACTAAAACAATCCTGGGAAACAAACAAACAAACAAAACATACAGAATTCATACTTCCTGATTCCAAACATGTCACAAGGCTACAATAATCAAACCAATGGGGTGGCTCCTTAGGACATACATACAGACCTGGAGAACACAACATTAACCTTCATCATTATAGGACTCCCATCAGTGTTATTGAAAGAGAAATAATCAGTAATGACAGAAACTTTTATCATAGTGAGCATTCAGTGTTATACCATTTCCAGTCTTTTTGTTTGTTTTTTTTAGAGACAGGGATTCTCAATGTATCCCTGGGTGTCCTGGAACTTGCTTCCTTACCAGGCTGGTCTTGAACTCATAGATCTGCTTGCCTCTGCCTCCTAAGTGCTAGGATTAAAGGTGTGTGTCACAACCACTAAGCTACCTGTTACACTGTTGAGTGAATTCCAAGCCTCTGCAGTGTTGTTAGACTGAAATCGGTCACCATAGGCACAAACAAATGTTACCCTTCACTTTGCCACTATTTAAAACCTTGTTTTCCTGCTGTGAATCTATTATGTTCATTTTGTTGTTTTACCTTTTGTCTCGTCTCCAGCATTGCCTTTCCTCTACTTTTTACCATAGAAAGAAAAGATGAAGAAAAGCCATGGTTCTCATTTCAAATATCTATGTGTTTATGATAAAAAACATTTGATTTTTCTTTTGCCTAGTTCAAAGTAAACACCATGAAATAAACTTAATATATATGGTCAGATTTATTTTACAATAAAAGTGCTAAATCCATTCAGTGATGAAAGGTCCATCTTTTTTTTTAAATGTCAGTCAAAAAAAATTGATAGCCACATGAGAAAAATATTGGAACCATATTTGATGCCATATATAAACTCAAAACAGATATCTAATTGGTGTTAAGATTATGATGCATTTAGAGCAAACATTCAGAAAAAATTCTTACAAAATTGGTTTTGGTAATGACTTCTTCAAGAGTATTAAAAATAGCAAAACAAACAAGCAAACAACCATTCCCCTCCCCACAAAAATAAAAACCCAAAACAAAATAAGCAACTTGGACTTCATGGAACTAGAAGTCTACCTATAACAAAATTACACACACAGAAAAAAGGTGAAGCACAGAATGAGATAAAATGTCTATAGATTACATACATTATCAGTGATTAGTATTCAGAACATAAAAGAAAACTCCTAAAACTCAGTAACAACAGCAACAAAACCAATCTATGTCAAATATGGGCAAAGTACTCAACTAAACATTTCTCTATAAAAATATGCAATGGCCAATTAATATATGGGAAAATGTCATATCACTAATTATTAGAAAAATGAAGATGTCTCGTTTGTCGGCTGAACACTCCAATGACATTTATTCCTCATACTTTTGTCTAGTTGTGAGATTGCACATTCACTACCACCTATGTACAACAAAATCTCACTGATTAAGTCTAAGAACCATACTAATCCATGGGTAAAGAGATAAAAATTTAGAGGGCATTGATACTATGTCCATAAAGGAGAATAATATTAGGAGGTTCATCTCAAAAGCTTGGGAGCTCCCCAAGTATAAATTCTTGGCCAAACTTACAATACAAGGCATGCATTTTGTTTTTGGAGCAGATCTTAAGTCCAACAGAAAGCAATTGTCTATCCATATAGCATTTTTGCCACTCTTGCACCCATGGGCTTGTCTTGTTACACTAGTCATTGTTGTAGTTAATATGGTTCATAACTGGGTAAGGGTGTTGTTGACTTTTACCTCCAATAGAGTAAATCACAACTACTAGTGTTCAGAAAGAAAGCATCCTGCACAGTACCATTTTGATTTCTCCAAGTCCAAAGACCAAAATATGTGGTTTCTTCTGTAAAAGGTTCTTACCTTCAGGTTCTGGTGGCAACCAAGAGCAATGGTAAAAGCCTGTACTGTTGAAGAGGCTGTCTCTGGTATAACCCAAACAACTAGAGAAGTACCCTACACCTATAAAGAAGTTTGTGGCTTCTGGTTGAAGCATCATTCTCTATGTAGAATAACTCCAGTAAAATTTATTTTACACAAATATATACATATAATATGTGCTATGTAAACTCCTACACATAAGCATTATTTAGGAAGCCTATAAAATAAGTTTCCATATGACTTCCTAAAATATTCTTAGTGTCTGCTTATTCCTCCTGACTCCTAGTTCTCTCTGTCCTTTACATTTCAGATGCTACTAGTTGAGAAAATCATTGATGTCATTTGATGTGTCCTCCCTGTCCTCAGTTTCCCTTCATGACTTCACACTCCTGCCACCTGGATTGCTCCCTAGACCTCAGGTAAACCATGCATCATCACCAGCTCTCAGTTTTTTGTTTGTTTGTTTTGTTTTCATCTATCCAGGAGTACAAATTCTCCCATGTTCTTCTGAGACCTTAAGATCTCTGTGTACAGTCACCTCTTTTGTGAAGTCTTATACTTGTTATAGCCTGCTTGTCCCTCCAAGTCTGACATGATGATAATGCAGTCCAACTGAGAAGGTTAACTTTGTTACTTGATTATGTACATAAATTACATAAACCTGTGGTCTTCATCACAGAGTGGTGGTCTGTGAAAACTCAAACTATCTTATTTAATCATTCTTTGATTTACAACTCCTTGAACATGCTGATGCTCAATAAAATAAATGAAATTCTTTTAATATCCTACAATTGACTTTCCTTCACAGTAACCTACTCTAATGTGGAGACTATAAATGAAGCTGGTCTGCAGACATTTTACAGATGCAGACAACTGATTATCTATTAGGTAAATAATATGTTGAGAAAAATCTTAATTTGTTTTCTTTCGATGTGTTTGGGGAGGGGACATATGCATGTGTGCATTTAAAAGTCAGAGATTAGTCTTAGGTAATGTGCCTCTGGCCATGAGATCAACTAGTACTTTTGACACAAGGTCTCTCTTTGGACTAGGGCTCACTGTTGGGGTTAGGCAGGTGGGCCAGTGATCTCCAGGTATTTCTGTATCGCTGCCTGGCCACTGCTGGGATTACAAGTGTTTACCACCATGCCTGTGTTATTATCTGTGTGCTGATGGTGAAACTCCTTTCTTCATGTTCCAGCAGCAAATACTCTGCAGCCTGAGTAGTATCCCAGCCCAAAATTCTAATCTTTGACCTGTTTTTCAGCAGTGTCTTGCAACGTGTCATGCCAGGAATTCAGTTCTAGTGAGACTGTGACATTAAGTAGAATGAAATAAAGTGAGTGATTTAATGGGTGTCTCTGTGTGCTTTAATATTTAACTGGCTCAAACTAATTAAGAACATATTTCAGGAATAAGGTACTATCACTCATCTACTACTTTTTCCTAAGTCATTTTATCTATGCTGAGTCTTGATCAACGCAGCAGTCTATCGGCATGAGAGGAACCCAGATTTACCCAGAGAGAGTCAGTCTCTGTCAGGAAGCACTCAGACAAGAAAGCAAGCAACAACATGGCCTTTAATGTGTCAGAAGCCAAAAAATCCTTTCACACAGAGGAAATGGAGGCAGCTCCACAGTACAGCCAGTCAGCAACAGCTTTGTAGTTAGTGTTAATGACCTTCCTGTACTCAAAGATATTCACAGTTGCTCTGAGACTAAGAGACCACTGTTCAGTTAGCTGGGTACTTACTCAATGGGAAAGATAAGATTGACTATAACTAGGCCAGAGTTCTTTTTAACCATTGATCTGACAGTGATTTTGAGAATCTGAGAGGAGAACTGTGGGATCATGAAAGGAAGGGATGGTTTCTGGTAGAGCACTGGCTAGAGATAGCTGGAGACCCAACAGGTGTTCATGTCTGCGAGGTATGGCACATATCTCAACACGCTTCCAGACTCCAGACTCCATAGATCCACTCCTTTCAGTCACGTAGAGCAATGCTCCTACCAGTCCCTCCACAGGTAGAGGGCATGACTACAGGCCTCAGCCTCAAGAGATTTCCATATTACTGAGCTACCTGAAGGCCAGAGGGTATAGCCAATTAAGCATTCCTTTCCCAGACCCTGCTCCCTTCCTATTTAGCTCAGGTCCACCCTGAGTTCAGGGTGGATGAAGCCAGATTCATCCACTTTCCACCGAGACATTAAACCTTTTAGACCATAGACTTCCTCATGTCTTTGGGGCCCTGTTGTGGGGAACCGTGGAGAAGGCCTTTAACTAATGAGCCACTTCCACCTAATCTCCCTCCTAAAAGTCTTCTCTATGTTCCCGCTGCAGAAGCCTGCCAACTCAGCCAAGATAGCCAGTTCAGCCAAGTGAGTGCAGTAACCAAGAGTCTCTACTGCAGAGCACTCTCGGGGCCTCTCTCTCCCTCGTTTCTCTCAGCTATGGGCCGGTCTAGGCCTTATGCTCCCAGTCTCTGTTCTTCAGCAGCTCTCAACAGTGTCTGGGAGCCCAAAGACTGAAACTGTCTCCCAGTCAGCCACTTTTGCCAGGAGATCCCTTTAGAGAGCCCTTCCCACAGGACTTCAGACTGAGTCCTGTTCATGCCCGGGTGGAGCCACAGCAGCTTCTTAGCTCAGCATCCACCTGGCACTGCATAAAGTGAACTCAGTCAAATTCCTGTTGTTCTGCTCCCTGGAGTTGTGTCCAGAGGCCTGGGGCAGCAGACACTCCAGAATCACAACTCTGCCCAACAGGACCCATGTCCACCCATGTGCGAGCTAACAGCCCCACAGAGAGCTGAAATCTTTATGAATGGAATTCATTCAATTTCTGGGGAAACCCCTGCTCCCCTGACACACCACGGTTCTGGCATACCACATTCCTGGCACACCACACTCCAAGCTGCTGAAGCTTCCTTGATGATATCCATGAGAAATCTTTTGTTTGCATGGGTTGTGATGTTGCAAAATCACTTGGGATTTTGACCTACTTCCTACAACTCTGACATTCACATAAATATTTTGTAGCAAAGACATCAAAGCCTTCAAGTCTAAACCTTTTGAGAGTTTTATTAAAGCTTTAAAAAACACGTATAAGTGGGAAACTATGTATTATATTTTTATAAATTCACAGATACCCAACTTCCTAATATGATGAAGAATGAACAAATGAGCTTTTAACGTGGAAAAAATTAGGTCTGTATTCTAGATATTAAACCTGAGCGTTCTTATCTCACTAGCTGTCAGTTTCAATCTATATGTACAGATTTCTAACTGAACAGCCACAATAGAATGCTCATAGGTCACATAATAGGTTTGAATTATTCCTACTGTTTTCCTCATTAAATCCAAAGGAATAGAAATAATCTTTGAATAACACTCCATTTCAAAAGATTTACTTATTATCCTATTTTCATTAAATGAATAAGAAAAGAAGAAAGGGAGGGGGAAGGGAAGAAAAGAGGGCAAAAAGAGAAGGAGGATTGAAGAAAGAAGAGAAGGTAGAAGGGAGGGGGAGAAAAAGAGGGAGGAAGGGAGAGAGGGAAGGAGGACTTGGGGAGCATAGATTTAGCAAAAAATGATTAGCAGTTCTGAGAATTCAAATGAAGAAAGTATTAGTAGCAAGGAATGTTTTAAAGATATTAGTATTTTACCTCATAACAGGTTGGCAGACCTACAAAGTCTTAAACTGGTGAATTTTTCTGATTATTCCTCTTTTTAAAAGTAGAAATATTTCTTAACTTTTTTCTTTTTTAAATTAAAAATAAATTCTTTTCATATAATACATCCTTGCTAATTTCCCTTCTCTCTACCCCTTTTAGCCCCCCACCACTTCCCCTCTCCCTGAGATCCACTGACTCTCCATTTCTTCTTTAGCAAAGAGCAGGACTCCAAGAGAGGACAGCCAAACAGGACAAAACAAGATACAATAAGAGAAGAGGGGCTACTAACAGTGGAAGAGCATATATCTATGACTCTTTTGCCTGCTCTTTGAATTCTCTTCCTCCTACTGGTTTGCTTTATCCAGCCTCAAGAAGAGGGCTTTTACCTTGTCTCCCTTCTTAACTTTTAAGTAATTGCATATATATATATATATATATAAATCTATTGACCATATCCCTATAAAGCAAAGGGAGTATTTCAGCCTAATTTTAACATGCCCACATATAAAGAGCTCCTAAAAGAAAAAAACAGTTTCTAATATACATAATTGATTTCTCCTGAGACTAAAATATGAACAAACTTGGAATTTTTATGTATTTTTTCATTCCCATGTTTTCTTTGAAGTTTGTTGAAAGCCTTAAATCCCTGTAGCTACCCAAGGTCTCCAAAGGCAGGCTACTCTTACTCTGTTTCTGTTGGAACATTGGTCTTATTTTACCTGCTTACCACCAAACCAAGTTCATGTATTATCACAGCTGCTCCAGTCTGGAAGATGAGGTGAGGCAGAGGGAGGGGTGGCTTCTGTCACAGTTACTGATCTATTGCTTTGATAAACAAATGGCCAAGACAACTTACAAAGAAAACATTTATTTGGAGTTTATAGTTTTGAGTTAGAGTCCATGACTATTACATTAAGGAGAATGGAAACATGTATGCAAATATATGGGCCTATGGGGGTTGTTGTCATTCAAACCACTACAGCCTTGGAGCAGGCAAGCTTACTTGCAGAGAGCAGGCTGAGTGTGCTGCTGGTTGGCCAGATGGTTCCACAGACACGCCTTCTAAAGGACAAGAGTCCTTTCTGTCATTTACTGTTAAGTATAGTCCTCATAGACTTCACTTCAAGGTGTCATTCACTTGATGGTAGAAGTATTGATGTTCATTGGCTTTACAGGATTACCTAATATGCCTGTCACTCAAACAAGCAGTTTCTGGTCAACCCACGAAGCAGAGAGAACACTGCACATTCACTTCTCAGTATTTTGTGCAATAATAACTGGCTTCTTGAATGTATGTTAAATTTTGGATTCTAATAGTAATTTTAAAATTGATTTCTATATTTCTCTTACAAGGTACTGTCTGTGTACCCTCCTCCTTTAGGCCAGATAGAGAATTTCATAATAATTTGGCTTCAGGTGTCTATTCTGCCTGCCCAGTAAAGATGCACATATAAATGATCTTCAAATGAGTTAGCATCTACTATTGATGCACAAGACTTGAGGTCACATACTTTGTTTCAGATACTGATATTGATTGGCAATTTTGACATAGAGAGCTCTTCTTATGCACAGATACTTAGGTTATAGCTTTGATAGCGGAAAACATTTTTTTTATCTCTTTTACCACACCTGGATATCGGAGATCTAAAAACAACTTGATTGTCTTTAAGCACACTCATGCCTGAAGAAATGAAAGAAATACAAAAATCTATAGTCATATGGACACACATTTTTACAGGCTAAAAGTTTATTTTGTAGAGTTCATTAAAAAAGCTCAAGGATTAACTTTTGAGATCTAAGTTAAAAATAATGACAAACTTAATTCAGAACTCAAACAAATGCATGGGATTTGCAAATGTTCCTTTCCTTTATGACATCACAAGGACAGAGAAGGAAACTGCCTTCTGTTTGTCAGGAAGATACTTATGAGACCTGTACAGCTTTAACCTGCAAAGAAGGGGTGAATGCTACCTGCAGGGATAGACTTGAAATGATGCAGACTCCTTACAAGGCTAGCTCACCTACCCTGAAAGCACACTTAGTACACCTATGATGCAGACTCCTTACAGGGCTAGCACACCATCCCAGGAGCTGAGTCCAATGTCACACAGGATTCTTGAGGCAAACACATTTTTCTTGGTAATGTTTAATTAGCAGCTATACACACCGAGGTCATAAATATCATAAATAGTATGACTGTTGTCCAAATACTCTTTTGTTTCAGAACTTATTTGTGAATATCAGGTCATAAGCCACTTGCTATATGATGTGTGGATAAAAGGAATATATCACAGAATTTAGGAAAATAAGACCAAATCTAGATTGCAAATAGGTTTAGTTGGACAGTAAAGTAACATTAAGATGTTAGATAAATAGAGGTAAATAAGCTTTTTGGTTATTTTAAAATGTCTATGCTCATTCTAGCCCATTTTCAACTTATCCAAGTGTCAAATGTTGTAAAGAAAATGAATAAATTGGAATGTGAACCATCTATGTTCATATAATTTTAGTTCTTTTAAAAGGCATGTATCAAAATAGCTACATTGCTAAAACCGTGTTCCACAGATGAAAAATAGGCTAAATTGTATCAAACTACATAAAATCTAAATGAGTACAGCTTATTGTATATGGTGGAATTCTTAGCACGTCTGCTGAAAATATGTACAAGTGTACACCATGAGTTGGCAGATTGACCATGCAATACTCTTTTAAGGGGAAAAATTGATGCTGCTGCTACATTCAGTTTTTTTCTTCTGTCAGTTCAAGCACCCTTTCTCTGAAGAAAAGAAGTTATTGTACAGCTCTGAGGACTAGATAATGATCCCAAATCATCAGTCAAGTTAGGAACAATTTAGCTTGTGAATGATGATCACAGATGATAATAGTGATAATGTGACCTACCTGTAAATACTGTTAAATATGTTTTCATGTTAGTTTTTCTAAGACCCTGAGTAGGATAATAAAAATGTTAAGTCATATGGATTATGAAATAAAACAATCTCCTACTAAAAACCAAATATATCAAACATAATTTGAGCCCATAAATATATTAGCTATTTTATTATTATTAAAAAACCCACATTATTTCACATTTTGCTATTAATGACTTTCTATTGAATAGACTGGTTGAATTTTCAGCCTGTCTCTCCGCTAAGTTATTTTCTACAAATTCTTTTAAGTAAACCCAGGAAGAAGAGTACAGAAAAAGAATGTACAAATTAAGTGCTATTCTAGCAGGAAAGACATTAGGTTAAGGGAGTTGTCTTTGCTGGCCCTCTCTACCCCTTTGAATTTTGAATCATTAACCAAACACCGGATAACCCAATGTAACTCAAGCGGAATAGACATGTAAACAGTGATATGTCTGTTGCTTGAAGATTTGCAGTGAACCGGAGATATAAATAAACCAATGAGGCAAAAAAAAAAAAAAAAAGTACAGACAGGCATGAGAGACACAGGATACTGACTTTATATACTCATGCACTTTATGGTAATCAGGGCAGATGAATTCCAGCTGCAGGGATATGCTGAACCAAGATCCCATTACATACACACACACAAACACACACACACACAAACACACACACACACAAACACACACACACACACACACACACAGAGAGAGAGAGAGAGAGAGAGACAGAGAGAGAGACAGAGAGAGAGACAGAGAGAGAGACAGAGAGACAGAGACAGAGAGACAGAGAGAGACAGAGAGAGAGATAGACAGAGAGAAAGAGAGAGAGAGAGAGACAGACAGAGAGACAGACAGAGAGACAGAGAGAGACAGAGAGAGAGGTAGACAGAGAGAAAGAGAGAGGGGGAGAGAGAGAGAGGGAGAGGGAGAGGGAGAGGGAGAGGGAGAGGGAGAG
>NW_021605329.1:366744-398865 GCF_004785775.1 Grammomys surdaster | reverse complement strand
AAAAAAAAAAAGAATCAGAGAAAAAATTATACTATAAAAGGTTTACAAAGTTCCCAAGGCCACACTTTTTAAATTCCCAGTAAAGGCACAGCAAGACCACAGTGCTTGGTAAAGTTCACAGATCACTGGGAAACATATTAGAAAATTCTTTTAGTCTATAAAAGTAGTTAAGAATACAAAATATTTTTCGTTCAATTTATTCATTTATTCACATCTCATCCTGATTGCAGACCCCTCCTCTTCTTCTCCAAGTCCCACCTTCACGCTTCCGTCTCCCATATCCCTCTGTGGAGAAAGGAAGGCCACTGTGGGTACCAATCTACCCTAATACATCAAGTCAAGTCACAGCAGAACTAAGAGCAACACTGAGGCAATCCAGATATGGGGAAGGGATCCAGAGACAGGCAGTAGAGTCAGAGACAGGTCCCAACCCAATTATTAGGGACCACAAGCTGCCTATCTGCTACATATATGTAGGGGGCTTGGGTCCAGTCCATGCATGCTCTTTGGTTGGTGGTTCAGTCTTTTTGAGCCTCCCTGGGCCCACATTACTTTACTCTATAGGTCTTCTTGTAGTGTCCTTGGTCCCCCTGGCTTCCTCAATTCTTCAACCTACTCTTTCACAGAATTCCCTAAGCTACTGGATGAAGCCTCTCAGAGGACAGTTAGGCTCCTGTCAGGAAGTATAGCAAAGTATCATTAATAGTGTCAGGGTTTGGTTCTTTTTCACTAGATGGGTCTCAAGGTGGGCCAGTCGTTGATTGGCCAACCCCTCAATCTCTGCCCCATCTTTATTCCTGGACATTTTGTAGACAAGACAAATTTTGGGTCAAAGGTTTTGTAAATGGGTTGTTGTCTCCATTGGAATTCTCACCTGGCTTCAGGATGTGGCTATTTCAGTTTCTATATCCACAGCTGCTAGGAGTTCCAGCTAGGGTCATCCCCATAGACTTCCAGGAGCCTCCCTGTCCCACAGATGTCCCCCAATGATTTCTGTTCTCTCTCCTAGCCCTCTCCCACCCCACTCTCCACACACCTTATACCCAACCCCTTTCCCACCCAGTTCCCTCTATCCATCCTCTTTAGATATTAGGCTAAGATATAGCTCACTTACTAGCATAGCAATTGTCAACATTACACACTTTGTTCTTACATTAGGAAAGGAAATACTGTTGTATTACAGTAATATATTAAAACAATATTAAAATGATTAACTGAGAATTATTTCTACGTCTTATTTTTGTGAAATGGATTCTCATGAACCTACCACCATCAAATAGCACTTCTCATCTAATAAACTGTTCAAACAAAATAGACATGGAAATGATAGTGCATTTCTAAGTAGGCTTTCATGATTATATTTAGAAAGGAACAACAACATGCTCCTTGAAGAACTGACTTTCAACTACTCTTTATCTTGATGAATATCATTAATGAAAGTAATATGTCCCTCTATTGTTTGAGGAGATGCAGTAGCCCAGATTTTGTTTTCTTTCTTTGAGTCCTCATCAACTTTATTCTTTTTTTTTCATGAGAGAAAAGTTAAACAGAAAATAGACAGGTTTTACAAGATTTTCAACTATAATATCTAGCACCAGTTCTTATCTGAAGAATCACTGGTCTGCGGTAAAATGAGTATATTGCCTTATTTTCTTGTTCCAAGTCTCCTCTTCTTATTTGATGTAACCTTAATTTTATTACATACTTATATTTTCAGACAGTAATGAAAATACTAGGTACTGTAGAATTGTGTGAGAATTAATTTATAGAATATTTTAATTTTATTTTTAGAAAGACTCATTTGTACAATGAATTTTGATTATGTTCATCCATCAGTGTTTCCCTCCAACTCCTGGTAGAAGCCTTACTTCCATTTCCCACCAAATGTCATGTTCTTCTTTACTGATATTTATAACCCTGAGAATGTTCCATGCTGCCTATATTCACATGGACATGTGACCATCTACTGGGCCATGAGCAGCCTAATAGTGTCCATGTTTCCAAAGATGAGTCATTCTTCCTCCTTCAGGAGACATCCTTTTTAGCTCCTTGGGGGGTGGGGGGATTTCATAATACCTTGAAGGTACAATCTCTTTTCCATAAATTTCATAATTGGCTGTTTTAACTTTACTGGTGTTCAATTTAATTTTTTTATATAAATAATGTGTGATTGTGTATATGTCTTTATGTGCTTGTATGTGTCTCTCTGTGTGTATTGTGTGTGTGTATGGGTGTGTGTTTGTGTGTATATGTGTGTGTCTGTGTATGTCTGCATATGTGTCTGTGTATATTTATGAGTGTGTCTGTGTTTGTGTCTATGCACATGTCTGTATATGTGTTTGTCTATGTGTATGTAACTGTGTGCATGACTCCATGTGTGACTGTGATTGTGTGTATGTGTGTTTGTGTGTGTGTGCATGTGTGTGCATGTGCATACACATGCACGTGTGTGTGTCTGAGTTTGTGTTTATGCACCTGTCTGTATATGTGTTTGTCTAGGTGTATGTAACTGTGTGTGTGTGACTCTATGTGTGTCTGTGATTGTGTGTGTGTGTGTGTGTGTATGTGTGTGTGTGTGTGTGTGTTGACATTCAAATGTCAAGATGCACATATGGAGGTTAGAAGAAAAATTTCAGGTGTGTTTTCTGTCCTGGCAGAAGGCCATGGGTTCTAGGGATTGAACTCACATCACTAGACTTGCCCAGGAAGCCTTTATACCTATTGAATCCTCTTTCCAGCTTTTAGCTTTAGTTTTACTTGAAAAGTCAATACTACATATTTATGGAAAACCAAGTGATTTTTAAATCATGTCTTTACCACATGGCTATAATTATCATGCTTGGCATATTCACTACCAGAAGACTGACTGCTGAGCTGTGGCTTAGAACACACTTGCTCTGGGAATGTTTGATACACCTCTGGTCCCAGGACATACTTTGGATATATTTGTAATGTGATATTATTATGTGCATAAATTTTTAGACTGATGCTGTCTTGCAGTTTAATGTTGATGACACATTCTGCAATACTTATCCTTATGCATTTTCCACACTCTAGGAGCAGCATTAAGCTTACACAAACCTTGATGGTATAGAGCAGATATAGGTCAGGATACTGATGCAATCAACAGGTGAAGTGAAATGAGGCTGTGCCCTGGACTACATCACTTTTACTAAGTACAAAGAGTCTTCTATAAAATGAAACTTGAAAAAATATGTATATGTAGTGAACACATAAATCAGTGACTTATCAAGAATGGCTATTACTTTATTGATAAATCAGTGATTTATCAAGAGCTGAATATAATTTTTCATGTTATGCTTTTCTATGCCTGGGAGCTTAGTAAGCTTGTGTATGCTCAAATTATCACAAATATGTCATTTTGTGCATTCATTATAATGGTACTGGACCATTGTGATGCATGTAGTCTGTTTTCAACTAAAATGTTATATATGGAAAAGCACAATATACCTGTATGATACAACATGTTACATGAATATGGTATAGCATACATCTTTGAAATTATTTGCAGCTGTGATTCTTCTTGGGAAATGATATCAATATCTATACACAAAACAAACATTAAGTCAGATAAAACACTTCTTGATGTGTCTAAAAATATTCCTGGGGAAGGAACTTTATACCTAGATAAGAGCAGGATGTTTTTGTATCTTCCCTTAAATAATAAATGTTCCAACATGTGGGACTGCATAAGGGTATCCTGGGTCATGGTTGAGCAGGCGCCTAGAACTCCGAGATTCTCCGTGGAATTCTGCGTGAGAACCGGCAGGAGTTCAGTCCCTCTCATCATCCAGGATCCTAAAAAGCAGTCACATCTCCATAGAGTCACATAGGCCAGGCTATAGGCCTCAGGCCCTAGGGATTTACATACTAATGAAGGCCAGATGGCAGAGCAAATTAAACATGCCTCCCCCAGATCCTCCCCCAATCCTCCCCCTTTCTCCCTCCCTATATAACTCGGGACTGCCCTGAGTTTTGGGGTGGTACGCCTAGATCCATCTATTATCCGCCATGACAATAAACCTTTTTGGAACCAAGGACTTCCTCGTGTTACTGGGGCCTGCCTCGGCCAAGGCCCTCAGGCCGCTGGAACCATAGGATCTTCTTCCCTAATGTGGGACCCGCCATGGTGGCAGAAGCCCCTCTGAGGCTTGCGCCGCCACCGCTGCCGCTGTGGTGGCCTTCTTAAATTTTCCCCACACCAACACAGTTTATCAGTGAATACATATAAAAGAGAAGATATTGCTTTGAAGAAAAGGTGGATAGATTTCTGATAGATTTTTCAACCAAATTGCAGCTTGAGATACAGTTTCCTGAACTAATACCTGAAAAGGGAGCTAAGGATGAAAAGAAGAAAGAAAAGAAAGAAGGAAGGAAAGAAGGGAGGAAGGAAGGGAGAGAGGGAAGAAGAAAGGGTGGAAGAATGGAAGGAAGAAAAGGGAGGGAGGGAGGAAGGGAGGGAGAGAGGAGAGGGAAGGAAGAAGGAAAAAAGGATGAAAGGAAGGAAGGAAGGAAGGAAGGAAGGAAGGAAGGAAGGAAGGAAGAAAAAAGCCTACTCTTGGGAGGCATTGATTCTGTCTTGTTTCCGTGGTAGGTGAGTGTTTTCATTCATGGTAAATCAGCTTCAAACCTTGCACAGAATGTGTTATAAAGAGTTTCTTAAAAAAGTTAAGAGACATTTAATGAATAGCTTTGTGGTATTAATTTGAAAGAAATGCCTATTTTTAAAAGCATCTGTGAAGCCTTTCAATGCTGACATGTCACAGGAGATTAAAGCAAGTGGTTTCTAGTCATGTGTGCTTTGGTAGGAAAATGACACACTTCAGTCCTCACTAAAGATATCTGGGCTGGGTTCATCCTCCACCTGCAACATCTGTATGTATCACCTTGGCAAAGTTCCTTTACCTTTGGGCCTCAGTCTCTTGAAGAATAAAAAGAATTGGAAAGAGGCCAGCTCTTTGATTCTGTTTGTCACAGTGACCTGTTCCTTTGCTAGTATAAAGTAAGTCATACTTACACTTCAGTAAATACAACTAAAGTCAGTCAGATAGACATGGTTCAAGAAAAAAATGAGGCAGAAGCAGACAGATATCTGAATCTGAGCCTAGCCTGGTCTACAGAGTGAATTTCTGAATAGCCTGGATTACACAGAAAAACCCTGTCTTGAAAAACCAACCAACCAACTAACCAACCAACAACCGACAACCAACCAAAAAATCAAACAAGCACACACACACACAAAGGAATAGTAAGAATTAAACAGAATCATAGCCCTTTCATTCAGTGGACATTACTGTGGTTCATTATATACAGGCACAAGAGTCAGAGACACTCTGACTCCTGCTGTTAGAAGGTTCACAAAAATCTCAAATTAAACAACTGTAGCATATATGTAGAGGATCTAGAGCAGACCCGTGCAGGCTCTATGATTGACAATGATCCACAATTACAGATTATCTAGGAATAATTTTATTGAACTAAAATGTTCTAATTAGTACGTTGACATTTGACAGAATATTTCCCATAAAATGCTTTATTAAGATATTATAAAAAAAAAAAACAACACAGAACAAAACATGACTGTTCTCCACAAGAAAGTTAATGGAATGATTCCTAATGATATTCTGCTATATTGATATATAGATGTCTAGCCCAATCATCATCAGAGAGGCTTCATCCAGCTGCAATTGGAGCAAATACAGAAACTCACACCCAAACATTAAGTGAGTTCAGGAAACACTGAAGAAGAGGGGAGGAAGGATTATAAGAGTCAGAGAGGTCAAGTGGTCAACTAAACAGGGCTCGTAGCAGCTCATAGAGACTGAAGTATCAATCACAGAGCTTGTATGGGTCTGCTCAACATCCTCTACATACATACTACAGTTATCTAACTTAGGATTTTCGTGGGCCTTCTAACAGCAGAAGTGGGGGTACCTCTGACTCTATTGCTTGCTCTTAGGACACTTCTTCCTACTTGATTGCCTCATTCAGCCTTGAAATGAGGAGTTTTGCCTAATCTTACTGTATCTTGTTATGCTATGCTTGGTTGATATCCTCAGGAGGCCTGATCTTTTCTGAAGGGGAACAGGACAGCAGTGAATCTGGAAGTTAGAAGTGCTGCAGACATTGAGAGAAGTGAAGGGAGGGGAAAATGAAGTCAGAATGTATTATATAGAAGATGAAGAAACAAAATAAAAAAACAGCACAGTACAGTACAAGTAGTAAGGGAAAATTAAGTGAAAAAAAGATGATGGCAAAAGAAAAGGGATAGAAGATGGTACAGATGATAGATGGAAGGATGAGAGATAGAAGATAGACAAATGATAGGTATATAGATAGATGATGGATAGATGATAGCTGGATAAATAATATATAAATGATAGATGATAGATAAATAGATAATTATAGATTATACATAGATAGATAAATAGATGATGGATAGATGATAGATAGATAAATAATGTTTTGATGAAAGATAGATGATAGATAGATAGATAGATAGATAGGCTTATGACAGACAGATAGACAGATTTCATAACGTGGAAAAATGTTTCTTCTGGATGTGAGAAAATAGCTACATAACCAGGAAGAAAAATAGTTGTAAAGCCATAACTAATGCAACAGTTATGACCCTTTGATATTTTGATTGCTTGGTTAAAATTATATGAGGCTTGTGCTCAGACTACAGTCTTTCATTTTTACAAAGATAGCTTTTAAAAGTACTGTTCCAGACAAGTTGAGAATCAATATTCATCCTCCTACTCATCTTGTGTTTTAGTTTCTTTCTTGTTCTCTGCAGCCCACAGAGATGTGATGAGCAGAGTGGGAGGTAAAGGAAGAGTAGTCACGCCAAAGTGGTGCTTTGAATCACCAACTTCTGACGAGCTTTCCAAGCAAATGGCTGAGTCAGGCCCTTTCTTTACGGTTCAGCATCTTGATTCTGAAGGAAAAGGGCAGGTCAGCTAGTCTTGCCATTCCAGATAGAAGTTGTCAACCCTATTCTCTCCAAGTAAAGTCAACAATTATGCTATTGTATAGCAACACTTCTTTTCAAATAGTTCAGCTTTTATCTAAAAATACATTTTTAAAAATGGATTTTTGTCTACCAGTTTAATCTATCAAAATTAGAAGTTAAATATAAAAAAGACACTTTATCAATAAATGCTATGTTATATTATTTAGTTCACACTAAGTATTCTGTTGCCTATTGTTCAGTTATGTTTTGTTAACATATGTTATTGTTAAGATCATAATGTACTATTAACCAGAACTTGACATAATCAGAAATAATAAAAGGAACTGAAAAGCAGAATTTTCTTGTTTGATAATCCACAGCCATTTAATGTCCTGATCATAAATTTTTAATGGTCTTTCCATATAAAGCAGGATAAAGATGAAATGGAAGCAGAGTGGCTTTAGCTGATTTTGCACAAAGTAAAAATCCATTTGTTCTAAAAGACTCATAAATTTTAGATTGCTATATTGAAAGCCATCTAGCCTTTTTACACAACAGTTACTCTTGTTTCCCTATTTAAAAACCTCAAAGTGTTAAAAAAAAAAGAAGGAGAAGAAGAAGAAGAAGAAGAGGAGGAGGAGGAGGAGGAGGAGGAGGAAGAAGAAGAAGGGGAAGAAAAGGAAAGCAAACCAAAATCTTTGTTCTTGATGAAAATTTTAGTTTGTTTTGAACCTGGAGCAACAACTTGAACAATACAGAGAACTGCCATTGGCTGCTGGGGTAAGATGACCCACTGACAAAACCTCTGCCATTCTTTTGATAATCATAGAAAGCTATCTGCTGTTCACTAGATATTAAGCAGTTTGCAAACATCTGACTTAATATTCTTACTTATCTAATAAGGTTGCACATCATTATTACCATTTTTAGATGAGAAAACTGAAATGTAAAAATGTAAGCCAAGAAATTTCAGGATATATGTGAGAAGAACGGAACAAAATCGAGGCCTACTCTTTCTCATTCCTCTACATTGCTTACCAGAGACAGAATACTAGAAGCAAAATGAATGAACCAGGAAGATTTAATAAATATGTCTTTCATTTTCCTTCAGATTATTCATCTGCTAAAGAGTCTTTTATGTAAAGATATCAGTACCTTTTCAAGCCCTCCAAATAGCAGACTTCATCCCTGTCCCCCTGGCAGAAATTCACTGCAGCCCAAAGGTACAGGAGAATCTACACTGGTGCTGCATGAATATGGTGCCTAGCATAAAGTGTTAGCAAACAGTATTGTATAAAACTCCATTGATCTACCTCATCAGAAACAAAGCTATAAAATCAGCATGAACAATTAATTTTAAACATGACAGTAGCTACTTCACATTAATTTCTGTCAAAGAGACAGCACAAGTATAGTGTGCCTAAACATGAAAACAGGATAGGAACAATTTATTTTCCCAAACCTCAAACTTAAACTGATATGTGACTCAAAACTGAAAGGAAGATTCAAAGCCCAAGGAAGGCTATGACTGCAAACAGCCTGAAACCAGGCAAAAGCTCATGCAGATGTTGGTTATGACCATGTATGGTTATGACCATAACAAGTATGACGTCAAGGCCAGAAAACTGTATTACTGCAGGGCCATTCTAGACAAAAACCATCTGTCTTTTGACCCTCTTGCATTTTTCTCTCTTGACCTGGCTCTTCGTCTTCCGGTTTACATTATCTAAAACATCACACACAGAACAGCAGCTGTGAGCTGAGAATCCAAAACTTATTAACAGTCATTCAAGTCTCATTTGTGAGTTAACTTTAAGCTAGGAAAAAAGGAAAAAGTTTTAGAAATTAAAACACAAACAAATTACAACTGTTTTCACACCTAACTGATGTGCTAGGTTGTTAGGTGAAGCCACTAGAGCCCTAGTATGTCTCAGCATTAGCTGAGTATTCCTGAACAAACATTTATGTTTATCCCACACCTGGAAATGACTGATATCAATGGCAACACACATCCAAATAAGAACTGCTTTCTTCAGTTTCTCCATTTTTATTTAACATACTTTTGTAGCTATCATTTAAAATCAGGGAGAGTAACTTGATCACTAGTCTACAAAATCAATAATTTAATGCCTGCTATTAAAGAAACTGCTTCTCACAAATCAGCTTTAATGGTTGTCAACAGAGGAAAATGGTTAAGATCTTTTCAAAACGTGAGTACAAGCCGTGACCCCAGAGCCCTGAATGCTTCTCCCCAAACCCCAAACTCCTGAATGGTTCAAATGTACTGACAGAGTTGAGAGCAGTTATTTTTGGTTGAGCTATTCTTTATTTTTTATTTTATGTATATGAGTACACTGTAGCTGTCAGGGCATCAGATCCCATTACAGATGATTGTGAGCCACCATGTGGTTGCTGGGAATTGAACTCAGGACCTCTGGAAGAGCAGTCCGTGCTCTTAACCGCTGAGCCATCTCTCCAGCCCAGGTTGAGGTATTCTTTAGTTGAAAATGAACCCATTGTACTTCCTTGCATCAGGGAAAAATAATGTGACTTATTTTGCACATGGGTAGAAAGTAAAGAGGTATAGAGCACTTGCCTAGGAGTGTTCACGAAGACATAGATTCAATTACATAAGAGTACTCCATCAAATTCTCTGTAAATCATTATAGAAGTTCTCACACTGCTAATTGAAAGTACAAAGGCTAAAACTGTTTGTTTAAGAAGCAAAGAAGACAAAATTAATTTCAGTTTAAAAATAATTGTAAAAAAATAGCTTATTCCCTCTATTTGCTTAGACATTTTACTCTAGAAAGACCTGATGTGTCATACATAGACATAAATGACATTCTGACTTCTTTTCAGGATCTACTTACTAAAAGCAAATTTACTTGTATATGTTGCATGTTTTTAATTGAATAGTTAGGGTGTATACTATTGACCTCTTACAACACTAATTACAATATAAACTTTAATAATGAAGCTTGACAAAGTCCCTTAGAGATGATGGTAATTATTCATTTTAACTTCATTGTCTTAAGATCTACAAAATAAAATTATGTTCAAGATATTTTTAAATATAGAACACTTATGAGAGGTGAATAATGTTTTCTAATAAAGAGAAAGCTGAGAGATTATTATTAACAAATCTCTATGTGTCTGACATATTCCTAAGGGACTGTTGCAAACAGTGTATAGATCAGACTCCAACAGTCTACAAATGGGCCAAACTGTGTGAGTGGATCAAGGTTTCATTAACTTATTCAAACATTTCCTTTTCAGTTTGTTTTATTTATTCATTCATTGTTTGATTGTTTATACACAAACCATTTAGCAATTGACCTATAAAAGTTGGAGACCATATGATCTGAAAGTCTGAAAATATCTCCATCTAACCACATACAGAACAAGGTTGATAATTTATTTGCAGTGTATTTAGCATTATTATTTCAGATATGGGAAAAAATTCACCTCAAAGGCAGTAGTCTGGCTTCTAAAGCCATTGTGAATTTGGCAAGTAATAAAATAAACCGCATCCAACTTGAAACTTTCTTCTGTAGTTTTCCAAAAATAAGCATTTTCCCTTGTGTTCAGATGTCACATGATCACTTTTTGAATGAAAGCAAATACAGAAAAAAGGATGCTAATCATAATATTTGTAGAATTGGATTACAACTGACAGCTACGAAGATAGCATTCATTAATTTAGTCGTGGAGATGCCTTAGGCCTTGAAATGTGAATATACACATCAGCTGGAAAATACTACAGCATGGTTTTCTGAGCTTTATTTATGTTGTATGTTGATAAGAATGATAAGGTTCCCCTTGCTTTTGGTGTTTCTGTCCATGTGAACAAAACTGAAGCAGCACAGGCACTATCCTGTACTGCCTTTGAGCATGCTTCGTTTTTTAAAATCAGGCTAATGAGGAACAAAGACAGGAGTCCAACCTTCTCCTCTCTGCTTTTCTTCCACTGTAATATTGCACACAGAAATTACTATAAGATTTGGAGAGAATAGGTCATCAGGACTGGATGGGTGCAGCTGTTTGATTACTTAAATACTGGGGCACTCAAATGTCTACACCCAAGTAGTGACCAATGTCATTTCATCAGAAACAAAGCTTATATTTTTTAATCGATATGTTTTACTTATAATTGAATTTGTTCAAAACTCAAATCAAGCATAGGGAAAAAGATATTCATGAGTTTCCCTAAAGTACCTCAACACCAGAAGTTTTGAAATCCTTGAACAATACAGGGACAAGTCTTTGAGGAACAACATATGATTTGGGGTTTTAGAATTGAGTGTGAGTTTAGGAGATGTTAGTCTTAGTGGTTTATAAAGACTTCTACCTTTTGGAAGAAGTTGAGGTGGAATGAGACCCCATAGGAAGACTAGTAATTTCAAATAACATGGATCCCAGAGATCTCTTGGACACTGAGCCACCGACCAGGCAGCATATATGGCCCATATATGCTCACATATGGCCCCTGACACATATACAGTAGAGGACTGACTGGTCTGTCCTCAATGAGAGAAGACATACCTAACCCTCAAGAGACTTGAGGTCCCAGGGAGTGGGGAGGTCTGGTGACCTGAGAGTGAGGAAATGGGGCTATCCTTTTGGAGATGGGGGAGGAGGAAAGGGATGAGGAAGAGTTGGAGGGTGAACCAGGAGGGAGATGAGGACTGGACTGTAAAAATAGATTTAGTAATAATAATAATAATAATAATAATAATAATACTGGCTTTGAGATAAGGGCCTGTTTCTTGTACCTATCCAGGTGATTGAAGCTATAGCCATGAGTGTGGCAGCATTAGGCCTTAGATGAAGACAAAGGAATTTTGCCCACAGGGAGTTACTGAAGCTTACAGAAGCTGCATACTAGTGATTGAATTTCAAGAAGAAGATTAGTAATCAGCCTGATAAAAATGGAATATAGACCTTGGGAAAAGCTCAGACCTTGAAACAGCCAAGTACTGACCATAAATCTGGCCAGGAACCAGGTTGTTCCTATCCATTAGTCTTGTATTTTTGCCCATGTTACCGATAAAACAGAATATGACTAGGTTCTGTCATTGGAGGAAACAATTAAATGCATTGCATCCAATTGAAAGGCACAGGCTTTCTTTTATGTTAGAGTACTAGGGCTAGTCTAGTTGAGAGGCTGGTGAATATGGCTTCATAGACCAGCTAGTGCAGTTTACAAATTTTGAACTCTTCTGTTACTTTGTGCAACTGGTAATGAGCCACACATGAGTAAATGGCATAGTTGTGTTCCAAAACATTTTCCAAAAATCAGTGGTCCAAATAAAGGAAAGAAACAATATTCAAACCATGACATATATGAAATATATTCCTGAAGACAAGGTTTTAAATGAGAAACATTCCTGTAAACTGAGGTGGAAGTAGCCACTGTGGCTCCAGTCTGGAGATGCCTGCTCCTTACAGAGTGAATTTCACACTGTATCTGGGGGTAGGCTATTCTTCACAGGCTCAAGAGGAAAATGAATACCAAGATATTTTCAGTGGAGTGAGTGGAAAAGACACTGTTCACTAAGTCTTACCACCAATGATGACAGTTTTTAAGCTTGAAAGAGGAGCCAGTGTTGATATGTCATCTTCCAGAAGAAAGAGAGAATGTACAGTTGGATGAACAATCAAAATGTAATGAATGGTAGAGTCAAAGTTATGCTTTTGCGGGAATCATTTCCAAAAGTTCAAATTCAGTACTAGTCTTTGGCTCACAGACTTTGAGTGAAATTTTGTGTAGCAGTATAACTGTTTCATCATCTGTTACCTTCCGAACACTTACTAAAAACTTTGACAACACTAGAGGTGGGGTCTTCTTTTGTTTCTAAAAATATATACTTGTCTGAAATAACTGATCTGGAGGCCTAGAAACTGCTTTGATTTCTTTGTGTATATACATGAAGTCTATGTGTGTGTGTGTGTGTGTGTGTGTGTGTGTGCGCGCGCGCGTGTGTGTACAGGAGACATTGGAGGTCAAAAGAGGGTAACAGATTTTCTAGAACTAGAGTTAGAATAGATTGTGAGCCACCATATAGCTGCTGGGAACTGCACTCAAATCTTCAAGATCAGTGAATACTCTTAACCACTGACCAACCCTTCTAGTACCTGTCCTGTTCCTTAAATGTAGTGAATAGGTGGTGCTTGTTTGGGAACTTTACAGAAAGGCATGACATACTTCGGTTCAGGTAGACCTGAATGTACCCTTTACAAGGGTCATAGTTTAGCCCAGTATGAGAAATATCTACTTAGGACCAAGCTCAGAGACAGATGAAGAGGTCAGAGAAAGTCTTTTTGAATTTTGCATATACTTATTAAGGAATTTGAATTCATGTACTTTCATTTTTCTGGCTGCCTGACAATGATAGAGCATCTCATATTCATGTGTGCATACTTTACTTCTATCATTTTCTTGTTGGACTATATGATAGGCTTCATTATTGTCCTTACCATTCCCTTGATGGCTTAAAAATGGGATTGTTCCAGAGTCACTCTTCATTTCTACTACTGTTTCTTTCATATGAACAGTATACCCTTTCTATAACTCTCCTTGTTTCTCCAAATTATATTGACTTGTAGATCTTAGAAGAAAACTGAACAATTCAAGTTTAAAGTCCAATCCACTTTTTTTTCTCATGGGTATGTACTTTCTATGTATATTCTGCTTAGTAACTCTGTAGTGCAAACATTAAGGCCATTAGCCACCCTTATGATAGGTTGCTTCAGTTGATCTCTCCCTGAGCCTCAGGGATAATTTGATAAAAAGTGACTAATTTCCTAAGGTTTTTGAAGCATAATTATTAGGAGCAAGCTTTACACCTACCCCTTGCTGTTCACAACAATGTGTGAACAGCTATAGTGTTAACTTCTCTACAAAACTGAAAGACAGCCATATGTGGTGACTTGTCATAAGAAATGTGGTGAGTTTAGCATGGAACAACCAGAAATTGATGTATGGTGAAAACATTAGTATTGCAAACAGAGAAGAAGAAAAAGGTTAGAGTATGATTTGGGATAGTGAAAGTTCCGGGGTAGGGTGAAAATAAGTGTTGCAAAGAGAACCACTGAAAATACCCACAGACCTATCCAAAGGACAGGAAGATGAAGCATCAGTAAAGCAGTCCTAGAATGTTCAACACAACAAAGATAGTAATGTTACAAAGGAAGTTTTCTGGAGAGCTCAAAGATGTTAGATGCTATGGGGTCATCAGAGGGACTGGATTGAAAACGTTAGAATCAAGAGTTACCTGGCACTTGCATAACATCTCATGACTTTCTTATTCAGACTTACAAGTGGCAGAAGTTACTAGATGACAGAGGAAATAGAACCTAGAAGAGTTTCCCAAAGTGCTTGGGAATTTCAGCCAGCACCTTTACCCCCAACCCTTCCTAACAAACTTCAGAGCAGCAGATCCCATAGCATTGGAGAAATTCCATGTCTGTTACATTCATCATATATATCCTGATTCTAGAACAAATGAAATCTTTCTCACAGGTGTACAATGCACACACACACACACACACACATATATATATGTATATATATACATATACATACATACATATATATACATATATATGTATATATGTAAAGTCTCAGAATAGATGTCAGCAATGAGAGTACTGTACCCCTAAAGAGTCCTTGTGTTTAGTGTTATCAAGAGACACCTGTTTTGCCTATGCAACATTTCAGGACAGTATTTGTCCTAATCAGGAATCAGTAACTGTAACAAAATACCTGAGACAATCAACTTAATGGTGGAAATTTTATTTGTTGTTCAAAGTTATGAAATTTCTGTTGGTGATTTGTTACTTGGATCCATTGTCACTGAGCAAGAAAGAACATCAAAAGAAAACTAAGCTGTGAAACAAAGCTGCTCTCCTCATGGTGACCAGGAAACAGAACCAAAGGGAATGACTGCTGCTAAAATGTTTCTTAAAGGGTTAATCCCCTACTGTTTCTAAATAGGCTTCATTTTCTATCATTTCATCATGGAGTCTATAGAATGGTGAACACATCAAAGGATTAATCCTTCGATTATGTCAGAACTGTAGTGATTCAATCATGGCCCAGTGGCCACACCTCTGCACACTGCTGCATTTCAGACCTAGACTTCAACATATGAAATTTTAGGAGACTTTTCAGAGATAGCCAGTGTGTCAGGAGTCCTTTGAGTAATATAATTTTAGCCCTGAATGTATTATTATCATTGTCAAAAAACCTTTCTTTTAAGGCCCATCAGGAAAACATGTTCTTATGCACTGAAGTCTCCTGTTTCCTATGTGCTTAATGGTCCCTATTTTGTACAAATATTTTCAGATCATGAGTTCTGCCATATTGTAACAATAGTACCTATCCTCTTGCCTTCTCAGAAGTGTCCTCCTTGAATCATAGGCTACATAGTCACTCTACTACTGTCTCTTTACTGCCTGTGTTATGTCTTAATGAAAGATCTATTTACTAGAATGTACTGAAAAAACATTGCATGTAAACCCAGTGACAATAAACTAAATAATAAATATTAATCTATCTATGTATTCATTGGTCTTTGGGGCTGAGTGAAAAGCACTACTCAAGATAAATGTAGAAATGGTGGAAATTAAGACATAAGAATATGTGGTAGTGAAAGGATCATGCAGAAACAAGGAAATAAAATATAAAACTTGAGATGAAGGGTAACATCTACTGCCATTTGTAATAGTTGCAGTCCTTTGGAGCTGGAGAGACTGCTCAGTAGTTAAGAGTGTTTGCTAATCTTAGAGAAGACCTTGGTTTGGCTCCCAGCACTCAGATACAGAGACTTACAACAACCTATAACTGCAGTTCCAGAGAATCTGACACCCTCTTCTAGAATATTTTTCATATCCAAACATGTAAGCACACACACATGCACACACACAAATGACAGCAAATGTAACTATTTTTAAAAATAAAATGATTTATAACAGACACAAAACATCAACTTTGTTATGACATTTTCAAATTCAAAAATCACTCGGTGACTATTGTCAACTGGTCTTAACTGGAAATTTCTACCACTCATTGCAACTACTTTACCAAAACTCTTTCTCCTGAATGTGAATGTTTGAACAACTTTTCTTCATCTACAACATCCAATTGATGTGGGAGTAAAAAAAATGGAGTCAAGATCAGGTATTGGAAGGGACAAGAGAGAAGTAGAGAGGGTCAGAAAATCGAATAGAAATATGTAGCAGTGGGGGATGAGGAACTGAGGGTAACAACAAGAAAGTCCCAGACATCAGTGAGAGGCTTCCAGGACCCAACAGATATGACTTTAGCCTGTGCAACGAAGGGGAGACAGAACCTGTAGAGACCACCTCCATTAGATAGACATGGCCCCCAGTTGAGGATGGGGCCACCCAACCATTTCAAAATTGTTAACCCAGAAATGTTTCTGTCTAAAGGAAAGACAGGGACAAAAAGTAGAACAGAGACTGAAGGAAAGGCCATCCAGAGTCTGCCCCACCTAGGGATCCATCCCATCTGCAGACATCAAACCCAGACACTATTGCTGATGCCAAGAAGTGCTTGCTGAGAGGAGCCTGGTGGCTGCTCCTTGAGAGATTGTACTAGAACCTGATCAATACAGATGCAGATACTCACAGCCAACCATTGGACTGAGCCCAGGTACCCAAATGGAAGAGCTAGAGGAAGAACTGAAGGAGCTGAAGGGAATTGCAAATCCATAGGAAGAACAACATCAACTAACCTGACCACACAGAGCACCCAGAGGTGGAAACACCAAACAAAAGTACACACAGAGGGATTCATGGTTCCAGATCCATGCTATATATGTAGCAGAGGAATGGCCTTATCTGACATCAATGGAAGGGGAGGCCCTTGGTCCTGTGGAGGCTTGATGCCCCAAAATAGGGGGATGCTAGAGAGGTGAGGCAGGAGTAGGTGAATAGGTGGAGGAGCACCTTCATAGAGGATATGGGGAGGGGGAAAAGGGGGATGAGATCGAGAGTTTGTGGAGAGGTAACTGGGAAGGGGGATATCATTTGAAATGTAAATGAATAAAATTATTAATAAAAATACATACATGCATACATACATACATACAACCCCATCCAATTGATGCATTTTGTGTGAGGCCACAGAAAGGTCTCCCAGCTTCTCTTTGTGTGTTCAACCATATCTTCTCTGGCACCACGTTGCTTAAATCTTGATTACTGTTCTTACTAACCACAAATCACATAGACTGTACAATTTAACAGGCAGGCAGTCATCTAACTGGGTAAAGCAAACAGTTTTCAGAAGAAAGTCTCCAATCTACCATTGTATTCTTATAGATCTGATTCTCTGAGAAAAGACTCCAGGAATCTATGCTTCTGAAATTCTTTAAGTTTTTCTCATGTGCAGAGTCTGTATCTTGCACTGGGCACTGGAACTCTGTTCTTTTAACATTTTTATAGTGCCTGACCAGGTCAAGTATGTTGCACCACATAACTCCTTGCTACTAAATATAGCATCCAGGTTTAGAGTCTAATTTCCTTACCCTGTATATTGCCTTTGACACAGCTTACACAGTCCATCCCTTCCTCCCTTCTTCCATCTGTCTCCCATCCCTTCATTTCTTCTCCAAACCCCCTTTCTTCCTTTCCTCCCTTTCTGGGTCTCTCCAATGGTTGGCTGTGAGTATCTGCATCTGTATTGCTCAGGTACTGGTAGAACCTTCTCAGGGAGCAGCCATAACAGCTCTATCTCTGGTTTTATTTTCTTACTAACTCACAGATCATTCCTTCTACTTCCTGCCCATTGCTCGTTTCTCTACTTTTTCAGACCTCTAGTTCTGAAGACCTAAGTCATGTCCTTTAGCTGCCTTCTCTTTTGCCTTAAACCTTATTCTCTACATTATTTCACTTGATATCCCAGATTTATATACTGTTTATCCTGGAAAGTTTAATTTTTTTCTTTTTATAAATAGTAAGCATAGGGACATTGCAAAAAGTATGGGCACGTGTCAGTAAAATAAAAACACTATGGAGAAACACATCTGTGTTTCATAGTTTCGTAATTGTATTTGTGTCCCTAATTTTCCTGACAAATGGCCCATTCTTCTATGCAGTTGCACCGAGGTATGAACTCATGCCAGTATTATCAAGGAAAGCCACCAGTTTGAACCTGAAAGGATTTATGATTGCCAACAAGTAAGGTGGAAATTAGTTTGGCTGACATATATATAGCCATCCATTGAATATTTTAAGAGTCTATTACAAATGGAAAATTCCAAGTTTCCCATAACATTCAAGTGCAGTTTAGATTTTGAGTCTCTTATGTTCCTACAACATGAAGGTATTAGTATGTTCAATTTTTATGGGTGAGGAGTCAGACTTGAAGAGAAGAGTGGTAATCTATTCATGAATATGAATGACTGATCAGTACAATATGCTGCTCCTACCTCCACCACTAAATAAGACGTTTTAGTTATCTTTTCACATGAAAAGGAAGATAGCTGCCCTGACTACTCTATCTGTCAACTTTGCTGTGAGTCTTCTACCAGACCTTTTTAGTTCTGTGGGTACGACAGAGTCTTCACACAATTTTCAGAAGATTCTTAAAGACATGAATACTCTACTTATATTTGATTTAGTTTACAAAACTAAAATCAGGCTTATAGTTAGTATCAACATCAACAAAACTACATGTGAGGAAGCTGAGAACTTCATTCCAAACAGAAGTTTCAGAACATCCTATAAAAGAAAATGAACATTACTACTGAACAAAGGAGAGTGTTTTGCACTTATTGAATTTATTTATATTGTGATAAAATTCCTGTTGCTCTTTGATCACATTTGGGGCAAGATACTTCTAGATTATTGAGGAATTTTACTCCATGGTTGAGTAAATAGAAGACTACATGTAACAGGAATCCAGCTTCCCTCCTTTTCTTACCACTGCCCTAGATCAGACTTACTCTGTTACTGAATTTGATTGGAATTATACTGGACAGTTGGCGAAATGCCAACCACAAGTTAGTGGTATTGTTACAAAAGAAAGTTTGAAAACATTTACTTAATGCTTTTGTAAAATTTGGAGACTACAAAGACAAAGAAAGGTCTGCAGTAAAGGGAACAACAAAGGACCCAAATTAGATTCTCATGAATAATAAAATATTATTCATGGTACTTTAAAAGCCAGGATATGGTTAACAAAAATTCTCTTGGTTGTGCTACATTCTATTCCTAAAGGAATAAAGTATATGTACTTCAAGATAAAGTCAGTGGAGTAATGCAAATTCATGGCAGATGTGGCATACATCACTTTGTGGCTTTTCAGGCATGTTGGCCCTTTTTGTGAACTTTTCTGAAGGGCTACAAAGAGTCATTTCACAGCTCCAAGAGGCTGGATTCCTAGCTGCCCATAGCATGTGTTCTGAAACAGCTTAATGAAATATGCTTTGACTGCCAACAAACCGGAGCTGGCAGAGATTTTCACAGTCCCTAAGCCAAAATTGTTCAAAGCCATTCTACCTAACAGCCTTTGCCTAACGAACTTTTGCTATGTTCCTTTGCATGAATTCTCTCTGAATAAAAGCATGATGACAGAGTCAAATAACACAGAGTTTAACGTCTTGCTGTCTCTAGCAATGTGCATGTTATACATCTTCTGAGGGTCTTAACAACTTTACTAACGGAAGTAATAAAGTTATAAGTGAAAAAGATCTAAAGAGCAAGAAGTGGAAAACATAAAGTGGACATAGAAAACCCTTAGTTTATATTAGATACTCACTGAATGATAATTCATATTGGGAACCTTTATCAATCTTTATTTTGTGGAAATAAAATTCTAGGCTGCAGTCAACTGTTTGCCATCTGTAATTATTGGCTAAAAGTTAGCCTTAAGCTTATCACAGAGAGTATCAAAATCTTTAGGGTCATCAAACTCTGTGTTGTGAGAGAAATACTTCCGTCTGGTTATTAGTTAAATTAGTGAGTATGACTATCAGCATTCATATCTTTATTTGAATATTGGGTAATCATATTATTTTAGTTTCATTTGTGAAGTGAAAATCATATTATACTACCTAGTTTGTAGTTTTGCTAATTGTCTGACACATGGTGATCTAGTTTTTTTTTTTCTGTAGATGTGATAGAATGCTCTGACAAAAAGCATCTTAGGATAAGTACGCGATTATTTCAACTTAAATGTTCAGGTTACAACCCGTCATTGATTGAAATCAAAGCAGAAACTCCAAACCAATAAGGTAGAAACCATTGAAAAATACTATTTTTACCTCATTCTCTTACTACTTCTCTGATTCATCATATGGATCAAGTTTACCTAGATGTTTTTTATATATCTAAGGACCACTTGCCTAGGGAAAGTGCTGCCCACAGTAAGCTAGACCCTCCTGAAATAATTAATAACTAATATAATACCCCACAAATGTGTCCTTAGGCCAATGTGATCTAGGCAATCCTCAAACAAAACTTTCTTCTCAAATGACTCCAGACTGTGGCAAAGTTGACAAAGTTGACTAGGATACAGTATATTTCACAATCATATTAGTGTGTGTTTAGAATTAAGAATGACTGTTATATGTGGATAACTTATTAACCACTACAATTAAATATTCTTTGCACCAGTTAAGATCTTAGAGGTTATTTTTTAATAGCCAGCAACCTGAGAATTATAGTAGTTTAAAATTGTAAAGAATTCTTTCTACATTATGCCTGGGTCATAGTAACGTTCCTCATTTCTCTGTCTATTGTTGTCGCTCACAAATTCACACTGAAGGTAAATCCTGCTTTACACATGTTTCCACTGTTATTACAGAAGGACCCTTTGGAGAATCTGGCATCAGCAAGTAACTGCTGGTGACTGGAAATTTCCTACTGGCTAAAGTCAGTCAAGGGCACCACCACTGTGCTAAGGAAATGTTAATCTATCACATGATTTGAGGTACAGGGGGAATAGGATATTGAAGAGCACTTAAAAGTTACTGTGTTTTCAGTTGCTTATGTTAAGTGATCTTCCTCTTGATGTTTACTTTAGCGAAGCCAGAATCATTTGGAGGAAGAAAAAAAGAATAATATTTTCTTCCCCAAACTGAAAAATTCTATGTATGTAAGGGAGAGATGAACACAGCAGCACAGAGCATTTCTCATTTCTCTGTAGTTCTACCACTCAGAGAAAACAATTACACTGGAGCTCTGGGCTTTTATTGCCCACCAAAAATGCTAAAAGAGTGTCTTTTTTAGAAAAAAAAATACAGGGTTTCTCTGTGTAGTCCTGGCTATCCTGGAACTCACTCTATAGACGAGGCTGGCCTCGAACTCAGATATCCACCTGCCTCTGCCTCCCAAGTGCTGAGATTAAAGGCATGTGCCACCATCACCCAGCTAAAGAGTGTCTTAATAATATTCTTTGATATAGATCTTATACAAATCAAAATAGAATGACTATTCAAAAGATTAACCAAGAAAAAATTGTCTTCCTAATCAATAGGTAATATAAAATTAGCTTTTAATTTTAATTTTTATATAAAGATATGTTTTCATGAAGATTAAGCTATCACAGTTTAGTCCCATTCTTCCTCATGACCTCATGACCTCAATATGTCTAAGGAAATATCCTTTAAATGAACATTGTTGTTCTTCTGGCTAGGTCATTTGTTTCTGAAATCTGATCTACTGCATACCACTATAATGGCAATGACTTGGGAAATGAAAAGCAAAGCAAAATTAAACAACAACAACAAAAAATTACAAAACTTAATTATGCAATAATATATGTAAGCTAAATATACTTTGTGGAGCTAATCTTAATGATTAAACCACAAGATACAAAAACACCTTCAACAAATCCCAGAATTGTTCTTCTGGGACTGCTTTCTCTTGGTGAACAAATGAGTAGAGGAGCTTCCAGACTTTTCTTCTTGTTAAAAAGTCCAAACATTCTCAGTGTGCTTTTTCCTCTGACTCAGTCTTCAGAATAATTTTTCAAAATTGACAGTTAAAAGAAATCTGAAACAATCTCAGCTCAAGATCAGTTCTTTTCCCTTCCATTAACTGGTGAATATTACAGTTAAGAGCTCAGACTGAGTGTTTCACATTGCCCACGCTTCTCTTCAACACTGAAGTCATTAAGCACAGTAGCAATTCCCTGCTGACAGACAGAATGCACTTCCTCCTTTTTCTTGTTCTGCAATCACAACTTGATAGGCTATACATGAAAGCACTTTAGAAACTGATTTTTGAAAAATGCCTTTTATACATATTTTAAAATCACATATGTACAGAGCCATGGCCTGCCAAGTAATTACCATTCTTCATGAAATAAAGTCTTCATTCCATGTACATCTGGTAGGAACAACAGAGGTGGTGGTTTCAAGCCACTATGGTAGCAGCTTGGTTGGCTTCCAGCTTGGTTGTACCTGACTCAGCAAAATCTGTCAGGCCACTAGAGTGCTTGAAATTAGATATAATTTTTTAAATGGAATTAATATTATTTAATATAGATTCTTTGGTAATTTTTATTGGTGAATGCAATGTATTTAGTTTGTATCTACCTCTCACTTTCCTCCTCTGATACTTTCTGAACAGTACTCCTTTCATAACTTCTTCCTTTGCCTTTTTATAATCTACTAAGTAAAATTAATGTATGCATATGGATGTAAGACTAGTGCATGGGCAACCCATTGTTGGCCATTTTTAATTTTTATACATATCATTTCTTCTGAAGTAGCTTTTAGTTAAGTTTATCTGTTCATCAGAAGTGATCTGCACTATTTCACAGCAGTACCATGCCTGTTGCTCGGTGTGATCAGCATGAGTTCATGCTTCTTTTTGAGAGTGTCCATGTTCCTTTAGGATGCTTCTGGTTCTGTCCCTATCCCATTCAATTCATTCTACATACAATGCTGAACGTACTATACTAAAAACACTTCCACTTTAGATTAAATGAACACATAGATTCTGGAGCTGTATATGACAGGAAGGTGCAACTGCCTTCTTCAAAATATATAGGTTAAAGAAATGATATAGCCTTACAGAATCTGCCTGAAGTTGTGTTCCTCCAACTCTAGTCTACCTATCGGATATAAAACCTGCCCAGAGACTTCTCTAACTTAGCTGAGTTGTCATTACTGATGTGATAGAGGTGGACTTTGCTTGCTCCTCATGGAAGCTCCAGCCATCAGCTAGGGGATCACCTAACAAGTCAGTCAGTATTCCTCCTCATTCAGTGCTTATCTTACATAAGTATTTCCTAACAGTCACTTTCTCACGTTGTCAAGCGGCTCTTCTCCCTGGGTCCTTGGACTGTTTATTGCACTGGAGCTTCACCTTGACAACTCTGTCCTTAATCCCGTCTTCATGTGCATCATCTACCAGGAAGCATCGATGTTGAATGTCTTTCCCAGAGCCATCTACCTGGCTGAAAGAACTCAGCCTGTTCATAGACCTCCCTGCTTGTCACTTCTGTCAGGTTGCTACTAATTCAGAATATGCTTGTGTCCTCCCTGATACTGATTGCAGCAAGAATACTTCTGACTGTCTATTGAAAACTTTCTGTTCTTAAAATGTTTCTTGCTTTAATAAAAGTGTTCATGTTACCTGTAGCTGATATTCTTCTAAATGGCTAACTTCAGACCTTGTCATTTTGCATTTTCTCCATTGGCTGTCTGCTTCTGCAGGACTAAGCCTACAAAATTCAAGGGAGTCAAACCACAGTTTGAGCTTTGGGACAAAAAAAAAAAAGAAAGATTATATTGTTGTCTTTTAACATGTCTAAAGAAACACAAGACAAACATTTATCACATGAGATGTTTTCTGAGAGTTGAAAGCCTGGGAACAGCTTACTGTTCTAGTCTGGTTTACTCTTTCTGGGTGTTACAATGTAATTGCCAGCTATACAAAAGGCTTGAAGGATCCAATTTCCAGATGTCTCCTTTATATAGCTACTGTATTGTGTTGTCTGTACCCTTCACACCGAGTGCTCCACAGACCTTACAATATGGAATCTGGCTTCCATCTGAGTAATCAGTCCAAAAGAGGGAATAAGAAAACTTAAAAACCCCAGGTCCTAATATCCTTTTAGTACAGATATCCCATCCAACCCTTCTGCTGTATTCTACCTGTCACAGGAGCAACAGAGATGTTAGACCTTGCTAAATAAAGTCTCAGTCTACCATTGTCAAGATTGCTCTCCGAGCTCTGTGCAAAATGTGTGAGTCACTTTATCAGTAGGACTTCTTCTTCTCTGACCTTGCCTGAGGAGCCCAAATCCCCACAGTATACCTGGGAAAAGGTCTTGTAGTCCTTGACATGCCTAGAAATTCAACTCTTTTCCTGATAAGAACCAGCCCAACAAGTATCTGGGATTCTTGGAATGCTTCTCCGTCCAAAGAAGGGATTCATAGAACTTTAAACTCTAGCCAGTGATTTTTATTTACCCCCCAAACTACTTCCCACTCTTCAAAGTCCATATATACACCTGGTTTAGCCCAAATAAGTGTATGTATACAAGCCCACCCCATATAAAGGGATATGCATAAGAATAAAAGGATATACATAAGCTAAGATTGTCTCATAGAGCTGTTTCATTGAAGATTCTTAGATAAGGTCTTTTCTCTCACCCTCTTGCCCCATATACTCCCTCGCAGCCAGACCAGGATCCTGTAGAAGCCCGCTCATCCCATACTCTGCTTCAGCCTTCCAGCCTAATATGCAATAGGGTCTCTTTACTGTGAAAGGAAGGAAGTTAAGGAGACAGAACCACAGCCTGAACTCCCAAAACACACACACCATGACATAGCCTGGGGCACTATGCAATGGTTTATATATCATGCAGGAATTGGTAGGCACCACTACATGATTTGCTGGAAATAGATTCTATAATAAATAAAACAAGCAATAAAGAAGACACAAACCAAAAATTATTTCTTAGACTGCATTTGAATCCATTACAGTTGTCTACTGTGGCAAAATTCCACAAAAATAAGACAAAGAAGTGAACTAGGTCCAACAGCATTTAGACAGTTGGCCATAGATCTATGTTCACTGATCCTGTTTCTTTTCTTCTTTTTTTGGCTCTTGGATATACAATAATCTTAGTGAAGATTGGTTCCCAAGGTCATAGGAATCTCTAATTCGTCATTATTTTACCAAACATTCATCCAGACATGCTTAGGGAAAAGAGAAAGAAGTCATCAAATGATAGGTAATATTTAATTATTTATTAAGGCCATCAGTGCTCCTCATTACACTAGGTTGCTATATTCTTCTACTAAGGCAGACATCACTTGGGGAACTTGCACATATTTTCCAGAAGCTATTCAAATTTATGCAATTTTATCTGAGAATTTTATTTATCCTTGAAATGACTCTCAGTATAATAATTATATTAATAATTTAATTACTTACAGAAGCAAGGGAAGTCTTTTACATATGACTTTGAGCTACACTTGAAGTATATTTAATCTAATCAAAAACCATCATTTTTCAATATCTTTCTCCCTCTTTCTAACCTCTTGTCTGTCCCTCTTTTTCCTCTCCATTTTTTCTTTCCTCTGCCTTATCAAGATTAGTACTTAAAATCTTGCTTTTCCTGACAAATGACTAAGCAGTCCAGACACATAGGAAAGACATAGAGTAAACATGATCTGACAATTTTATATTACTCTCCCCAATCTGTTATAACCCATGAACTTGGCCTTTTCTCTCCCAGCCTATATCCTTCACACAACCTTAGGTGAAGAACAGGAGATTTTGAGCAATGTAGAAGAACATAGAGAAGCTACAGGAGAACAAATCTATGACTTGAGTAAGCATATGTTACTTTGGTTCTTCACAAATAGAAACCCAAACCACAGAATTGCCATCATTCAAGTGGATCTGGATGTATATTCAGCGTTGTTCTGCCTCTGTGTACCTGGTGGTTTCTTCTTTCACTTTTAAGCTTCAGATATTGGTGTTTGTCAATGCTGTGTCCTAACTGTTGAACTAGCTCTTCTTTCTCTATTTCTAAGTCTTTTTACTACTTTCTTGTTGCTTCAAGTTTCTTCTGTATCCTACCCATATTCAATGTTTTTCCCCCCAGACTAAATTACTTCAAAAATTTATGTGTCTTCAGCACAACTCTCAGCAGAGTTGTTCTTGTCCCTAAATTATCCATCTCTATAAGTGACACCATACCTGTACAAATAAATATAGCAAATTATCCTTAGATCCTTCTTCATGCGGTACATACAGGCTCTTACAAAGTCCTGCCATTTATGACTCCAAAATGCTGTTTATTTTTCCATTTTATTGTTCATTGCACCATCCAAGCACTGACATGTTCCTCCATTGCCTTTTATGATTTCCTTTTGTGTCCATAGATCAATTCTTCATGAGCTGCCAGCATTCTCTTCTTTCTTCAGTTGATGCTATCCTGTGACTTTACATGGTATATGGAAGAAAGTCATTGGATCCTTGTAAGTCAATAAATTATAGACTACCACAGCGACATTTAAAGAAAATTGACAGAAAAAGATATTGGTGGAGCCAAAATACTTACAGTTGAGATTGTGGCCGTGAAATGATGAAGTTGAGGTTTCTATTATTATTCCAGGTCAGTTATATTAAGGTTGAGGCTTCTAGTGGCTAAGTACCCTTCATTCAGGAAAGAGTTTCTTAATTTTCTCACAAATAGGTCTATATGTTTCTGGCTTTTGTCTCATGATTTTCTGTAAAATGTAAAAACAGCACCGACAAAATGTGTGTGTGTGTGTGTGTGTAAAATGTGTGTGTGTATGTTTGTGTGTGTGTGTGTGTGTGTGTGTAGTGTGAGCTTCTTTCTCTTCTCAGTTTGCTAAAACTGTAATAAATCCAGACTTCTCCATCATAGTTTTGTCTCTCAGTCTAGACTTCAGAATTCAGGGAACAACAGGCATGAAAGATAATATCCCCAGAGAAGAGGTTGTCTAATTCAGAATGTGGTTGATTATTAAGACAATGATGGTTGTCACAGAGATAGAAGAGGAGAGAGATTGAGAAACTGATAACCTAGGAAAAATGACTGTAAGCAATGTCACAAAGAGAAGTCCCAGAAACAATGTATAGTTAGATCTTAAACATAGACAACATTTGGATATACTCAATTTCTCTTAACACGTTCAGAAGTTCAATTGATCAGGACTATGGCAATCAGTTATGTTAACTTCCTTGCATGTAGTATCTTGAAATAGTTAGCTGTTTACCCATTTGGTAACATTTGGCCTCATAGTTATACTCCTGAAATTAACAGCTTCATCTTACTGAATCATTTTGGTAAGGAGGAACAACCTTCTTTTGCTTAGACATTTTGATTGACTTTCCAAATTTTTACCAGTTATAGTAATTTAATTAAGCAGTGTGGTTGCTTTGAGCAAGACTGAACAGAGTAGCTCTGAGAGTCTGCGCTACAGAAAGTATCAGGGTATTGGTAATCTCTCCAATAATGTAAGAGAGGAGTAAATGTTAAACAAGAAGCAAGGGCAGAGTTCTCTGTGATCTACTCTCAGGGAGTTAGATAAGAAAGAGAGAGAGAGAGAGACTCTATACACTTGGGCAATCCTGCCTCTCTCTCTCTCTCTCTCTCTCTCTCTCCCCTCTCTGCCTTTCTTCCCTCTCATAGCATGGTGGTTCCACACACATACAGGTTTCCTACAAGCACTGAGACAAATATGGTGTCTCAGGTGTAGCTGTGTTGACTCACAGTATGATGATGGATGGTCTTGAAGCTATGTGCTTAGTCTTTTCTAACACTGAAAATTTCCCTGTTAATGCAGATATCAGCTATCAGTCACTCTTCTGAAAAACATAATGACAGAGAATAAATATTCGGGGGTTATTTCTGGTTTGGGACTTTTCTTTTTGTTTTATTATATGGTAGACAGTTTCTTGTTCCTAAAGGAAAACTCACAAAGCCTTGTCCAGAACTAAGTGAGGTCAAGTAGTGGTAATTTCTATGGCTAATGTTCTCATTGTCACTTTGAGTGCAGGAGAGAATGTCTGAAGCCTATAGAGGGAATAAAGAGCTCTTCTTTTTACTTGAGGTTGAAGAATATCCATGGAGAAAATTTGAAGTGTTGAGTTTAGTCTCTACTTTTGGGATTTTCTAACTATTTTCACTCTGAAAAATTTATCCCACCTCATAGTACCCTAATGCCCTCACTAAGATAATAATATCCACCTTAGGAGTAATCTTGAGGCTTAATGAGTCAATATGCTTTATACTGTCACATGGAAGACCTTTCATAAATAGTAACTAGTATTTCAAGGTCAGATGAATCAGCACATAGATAATGCATCATTTGAATTGGTTGTGCTTAGGGGATAACTGGATTCATTGTTCCACTAAATACTTGGTCTAAAATTTATCTCTTTTTATAAACGTAACAAGATTTTTATAAGCTTTGGGGAATTTACTCCAATCAACCTGTCACAGGTCAAATAGACTCCAGATAAGTACTGACAATCAACAGTCTGTTTTCCTCCCTACATGCTTATTTCTGAGGGTGGGATTCCTGACTACACTCCCCAACTACTAAGACCATGTCCTAAATGTACCCCCAGGAAAAAATTTTTCTCTATAGACTACTTAACCTCATCTTCTGCCTCTAACACACACACACACACACACACACACACACACACACACACACACACACAGTATAGTATCCTTCCAAGTCCAGGTGTCTCCTAGAACCTCATCTAGGCTACCCACCATGGCTTCAACTAGGTTTTCACATTTCCAGTCCCAAATAGTCCGACACACTGGATAGCAAGTAAAACAGCCTGCTGTTCCAGGACTTGGCCAACATTCCAGCCTTTTGTACCCCTCCCCCCATAACAATATGCCCTTGTCAGCAGGAAGTTGCCATAGATGATTGCCCCATATTCATTTATTATCAACAAAAGACTGGGCTGTTGGAATTCAGACCTGGGACACATGGCTGGTGTGCTTATTTTATATACCAACACTGACCTGGACTCCAGATTCTCTCAGTATCCCTCAGTCTTGACCTATTACTGGGCATGGCTGGTATACCGTGTCCTGTACCCTGAACTTTTCAACCCAGGAGCTGGGATCACCCCCCCAGAAGCTCTTCCAGACATTTTGGTCTCTTGTCCTCTCTTTCTCTTCTCCTTCTCTCTGCATTTTCTCTCTTCTTGTGTGATTATACTTTTTCTCTCCCTTCACCTTCTGTCTCTCTCCCATGGCAACTTCTACAACCTATGGACTCAGGCAAGAGTGGCTTCCCAATAAACTGGCCTTTATATATGCTGATTTGTATTCAGTTGGCTCATTTCATCCTCAAAGAATATGTATCACCTAGAATTGGTCACATGAAATTTTAATTTTTGAGTGATTTTGTATATGTCAATATTTTTTATTCTTTAATATAATAATCATTTGGTAATCAAGAGGTGGTTTGAGGCTAACAAATAATAGCTCTCAGAAGCTGTGAAATAGAAAAACAGCAAAGCAGTTCAGGTCTTTACCTGTGGCTCAGCCAATCTGAGCTGAAGTTCCTGAAGGAGGTCAATCTTCACCACTTTACTTCCTATACCCAACAAAGGGCAAGCTCTCCAGCCAGCTTTCTCTCCAGCATTGAACAGATGAGATATAGGTTCTGTGCTCCTCTGCCTGCCATGAATGTCCTTTGATTTATAATCATTTGTTCTGTGAGTGAACTGAAGGAGCTGGTGAGGCCATATGGAAATCAGGAAAGAGTAAGATAGAGATTTAAAAAAAAATTTTTTTTCAGAGTTTTAGAAGCCAGGGCTTAAAAAAGAAAATGTCTTCTAAGTCTTTTGTTTGTTGAACAGTTTTTCATAATAAAGAAAGAGTGGCCCAAAGAAGTCCTTGTGGAGGTACTGTTGCTTTTTATAAAATTGCCTGGCTTAGTCATTTTAACGCTGTTAAGCATGGCTCTCATTCTATTAGACTAGTTAAAAACATTTTTAAAAGGCCTGGACTGATGGTCTTGATTTTCAAATTTATTTACATGAAAATCTCAACTTGTTTGTGTGTTCAAATGACTAAGCACTCTGGGAGTACTTAGGAAAGCTACTAAAACCAAAATTATCTGCTTTTTCCTTTCTCTCTGGAACACTGATGTGCCCTTGGGTTTTTGTTTTCTTTGTTTTGTTTTCCATGAGGGAGAATTTATGCAAAAGAACTCATCATATGGAAGAGGATTAGCCACTAAGGAAAGCCCATTTGAGGAGCCCTTGTATTCTGACAGCACTTTGCAGCCTTCTCCTTTGCATAAAGAGGAAATCCTGGGAGGAAATACTTCTGGGGCTTTGGGGAATTCATCCCTTTACATAGAGTTAATTTGAATGTAGAAGCTCAGACACAACAGTAGTGCAAACATTGCTTCTGGGGCTGACTGCATGTATTATTGAAGCACATAAAGTTGATAAAGCACACACAGCACACATAGAACGTATTAGTAAAGCTCAGTCTTGTATATGATGCACTTGAGTACTCATTTATAAATACGATAGCCTCAGAGGCAGAATCTGGTCTTCAAAACTAGAGGCAGAATCCAATCTTCTAAACCACCACTTCTTTACCACATTAAAATTTACTTTGACCTTTTGTAGATGACAGGAAGAAACCTTTTCTCTTGTTTTTTTTTCCCTTGTTTTTTTTTTTTCACTATTAGTTTTTGACAAATGGAATAACTGGTTTTTGTAGAATCCCTCAAATATATTATTTTTTGCTTTTATCATAGCAGTTTCATTTTAGAAAAAATTTGACCTAGTAATATTTTCATGCTATATCGATTTTTAAATTATTACTTTTTTTCAGGTTACAACATAATTACATCACTTCTCCCATTCTTTTCCTTCCTACAAGCCTTCCAATATATCTTCCTGGTTCTCTTTCAAATGTGTGTCTTCTCTCCTTTTCATTAGTTGTTACATACATTCCTATACACAATACAACCTGCTTACCCTCTGTAATTGATGTGTGAATTCTCCACTGGTGAAATGAGCCATTCCAAGCCAGATTAAAGTATATAAAGGCAGACACTCTAACTGATCCCAAGGAATGAGACCAGAGAAGTAGTCATGGGGAGGAAGACAGTGAACTGGGTGGAGAAAGAGAGAAAGAGCATGCTCAACACAGTGAGAAAGAAAATGCAAGAGGAGAAGAGAAGAGAGAAGGAAGGAGAGAGTAAAAGATCTGGATTATATAGGAAATATACTCTGGGAGTCTGGGGCAGGATTAGCCAAGGCCCTGGCTAGAAAATTGAGGACAAAGGACTGGGTAGGCAAGTAGGGACTGAGGGATGCTGGGAAAATCTGGAGGCCAAGCCTGACTTGCTATGTAAATTTATACCTTAGTTGTTTATCCTGGTTCTGAATCCTAACAATAATGTTACTTCTATGAATGTTTTCAGGGCTGAGTGTTTTGTATTTCATAATAAATTGGTGTGTTTATTCCTGAGAAAGTCTATTTCTTCTGTTCTTAGCATTTCTTAGTTGCCTGTTGTTTTTTATGTAGTGTTGAGGTCTCCTTGACACTCTACTATCTATGTTAGTATGGTTAGTTTTATAGTGTGTTTTTAGTTTTATTTATAGTTATTGTTCATAGTAAAATATACATGATTCTGAAGGAAGCCAGACAGAGTACATAGAGCTACAAGAAAATCCAAGTGGGAGAATTTCAGGGGCAACAAATGTCCTGCTTGGTCTTCCCCAAGTGGGTCTGTGATATTTTTCTAGCTTTGCTTCATCTGTACCCTATGTGGAGATCAGTAGTGTTTAACATCAGAGAGGGAGTATGACATGAATCAATGGAGGGTGAAGTCACATCAGGAAATGAGGTATGAGTTGGTTGCAAGTTCAGTGATGAATAATTTATTCCTTTCAAGGAGGAAGCAAAAGAAAAATTCTTTTGGCAATAATGGCTTTCAGTTTATTGATAAACACTTATAAGTGTGAAGAGGTGGAATATGTGGGTGGTAAACGAGGTAACCAAGTAGGCAGTGGTTTAGAGATCCTAATACACCCATGGTGAGAAACTGCTTAGAAAGAAAGAAAGAAAGAAAGAAAGAAAGAGAGAGAGAGAGAGAGAGAGAGAGAGAGAGAGAGAGAGAGAGAGA
>NW_021605329.1:297795-366734 GCF_004785775.1 Grammomys surdaster | reverse complement strand
AGAGAGAGAGAGAGAGAGAGAGAGAGAGAGAGAGAGAGAGAGAGAGAAAGGCCCACCTCATCTGTGCCCTTCAGCCTTCCCCACCTGTAACAGTAATGGGACTATGAACTGACTAGGGAGGGGGTTAAGAAAAGGAAACAGGCTTGTGGGTGATAAATCCAGTCTGATTTATATCTCTCAGGAAAGAGAAAAACAAATGAAGAAGAAAGAAAATATGAAGAAAAGTAAAATAGAACAAACATGCCTATATTTAAACATGTACCACTGCAGTCAACATAGTATATGTAAGACAGTGAGCAGGTGCTTTGGAGCTGCTAAAGACCCCCCCCTTCAGCTCCTCCTAACCAGTGCCAGACCTAATATGGAATATATATATATTCATCTACTAAATGTGCCTTATGTAAAACAATGTCCAATTACTAGAAATCATTAAACAAGTATTTTAGATTAACATAGGACTTGAAGCCTACTAGCAGATTTATAAGATCTTGAATGAGTCTTGAAAGATTTACCAGGTTATTGGGAGTCCCAGTGAAAATAATTAAGGAATAATATGATTAAACATATTACTCATACATCTTCATCAGCAAATATTAAAAAAAAGTCAGTCAGCCTTTCAGGCCTGGCCAGTCCTGTGCACTGTCTAATTTAACTGTGTTTGTGAATCACTTAGCAATTACCAAATTATTTTAATTTTCTAATATGTTCATGCTTTAAGGCTCGTTCACAAAGGAGACTATTCAGAATTATCTCTCCAAATTAATTTTATTAATCTCAACAGAGGCCGGTATTGGGAAATAACCTAGTTTCAAATCTATCAGCTAGTCTCAGGTTCTGTGGTCTTCTGTTCAAAGATTCACTGTTGTTTTGGGGGAGCTCACAATGATAGCATCCTCCAATATGAAATATTGGAAAGAATCTATTGACTTCCTCTTAGGGAATTAAAGCAAACATATGGTGAGAAGCCCCAGAAAGACCTTAAGAAGTAAAGCATCTGCAACAACTGGTGTCATTACTTACCACTTCTCATCAAGAAAACAGTGACCTAGATATTTCTTCTCATGAGTTTCCCATCAGAGATTTTATAAACTTTAGTGTATTTGCTGTAATAAAAGAGTGAATATTATATTTCTTCTAAAGTTTATTTCTTACGTGAAAAACAAACAATCCTGGAAAATCACTGGTTAATAAGTATCAGTAAAGCGTTTGCTACCAAGTCTTTGCCTATTGAAAGTTTAATAGTGATTTTGTCATCTCTGTAGTCTGTTCACCAGTCTAGTGATGGCCAAATTATTTCATGATATACTCTAAACTCTCCAAGACTCAGCAATAATATAAATGATACCAAGTCTCAAAATTAACCAAGAAATAAAAATCTCAAATTTATCATAAAAATCCATGTCTTGGGGATGCAGAGATAGATGGCTTTGCAGTTAAGAGTACTTGCTTCCTTTGCAAAGGAATTGGATTCAGTTCCCAGAACCTACATGTCAGCTTCCAGCCTTCAGTAACTCCCCTTTCAAAAAATCCAGCTCTCTGGCTTCTGTTGGCTCCAGTAACACACATAGTGTACAAGAGTACATACACTGGCAAAACACTGAAACACATACAATAATAGCAAATATTCAAAACAAAATCTCCCATCTTTTCAACAGTTACATGCAGGATATTGTAGATATAACGAGATGAGTTAATATTGTGCATCATTTTAGTATTTATCAAATTTGCCTTTGGGAGATAATTTGAAAAAAACCCTTTTATATGTCATGGATCTAGCTTTAAAGCATAGAAACACCACATAATTAAAATAAAGAGGCAGCTGCTGAGTATTTCACAGAGTAGAGATCAAGTATGACTTGACTCTAAGGCGCTGACCAACATGAAGCATTGCAGTATGGATATACTGCTAGTGCAGCAGACCTCTGTACAGTGATCAGTACAAATTCCTTTTATTCTTTCAGTGAGAGTCAACTCACTATTTTCTGAATCCTCATTTGATGTGTGGCTCACTATCATGTAGTGACATCACCTATAGATGTCCATATTTCTTGTGTTTGGAGATTCATGAGAATTGACTAAGAAGGATGTTAAAGAGTTAGACAGTTGCACTGTGTGACTAAAGAAGTAGAATTTTCATTCTGCAGAGGTTTATCTAATGGAAATAGGTCAAATACTTTACAAACAGCATGGGTGGGATTTTTTTTGGCATGTCCATATTCATAGACATGTTCCAAATATTTCCATTCCTCAAACTTTAGATTATGAATCTATCAGGGGCATCCCTGCTTATACACTGAAGGCCTAAAAACAGCCATAGCCCTAAAAATCAGCAATAGGCCTGACATACATGCCTGCTAACACAAAGTCTTGGGTCTCTGTGGGAAAACACTGAAACAGATGATTAGAAGCTATTGTAAACAAGCAGCTTTGGTGGAAAATTGCCAGGCTGAATAGTTATAGACCTGGATGGATATTACCAACTTAGATAAGGACAAGTGAATCATAGTCAGAGTCACAGTGATCTGTCCTCTGAACCTTCACCCAGCTGACACTCTGTTCTGGACGATATCTGTACTCCCCCTCAACACCTATGCTTCTGCATCATCCCCTTCCCCACATCCTGCCTTTTTTGTGTATATATCCCCTATGAAAAAAAGCAAAAATTGCTATTTGATCAGACTATAGACAGATCACCATCCTTTGCATCTTTGCCTGTTTCCCCCGCTCTCTTTTAGGTGACCTTCCCAGACCTGTGTTTAATGCCCTGCTGGACAGGACATGAATCTTATCAAAGGAATGAAGGCCTGAAGATTTCTGTTTCATGTAGGCAACAAGCTAGATAAAGGACAGATTTCCAGTTGAAACAAAATAATGAATAAAATTAAAAAAATATTTTTGAGGAGTACACTATTTGATCAAACAGAGATTACCAAATCATAACCTAAAAATTAATGGAAACAGAGAAGCAAGTAGAACAACTTTAAGGACACTTTCTGAGCTCAGCAAGCATTGATTACAGGGTTGGGAGACAACTGTATCTTATGTAAAAATATACCAGCATTAGTCCTTTACCATCTCTCTCAGGATATCAGCATCACATACACACAGACAGACACAGAGACATAGACAGATCTAGACACACAGACACAGACATACATATACATTCAGACACATGCATTCACAGACATAGGACCAAACACAGACAGATAGACATATACACACAGACACAAATACAGACATACACACACAGACACAGACAGACAAATGGAGATGTAGACACACAGACATACAGACAGACTCAGACACACATGCAGGGAGAGAGACCCACACACACAGACAAGGACAAACAGACACAGACACATACACAAGCATAGACACACAAACAAATGTACACACACACACGAAGACACAGACACAGACACAGACATATAGATACACAGACACAAACAGATATACACAGACACAAACATACACACGCACACACAGATACACAGAGACACATACAGACACAGTCACACATACTCAGAGATAGTGACACACACAAAGAGATAGTGACACACAAACACAGACACACACACAGTCACACACACAGACACACACACACAAACAAGCAGATCAACAAGCACATACACAGTCACACACTCACAGACAATCAAGCAGACACACACAGATTCTCTCTGTCTCTGTCTCTCTCTGTCTCTCTGTCTCTCTGTCTCTCTCTCTCTCTCTCTCTCTCTCTCTTTCTCTCTCTCTCTCTCTCTCTCTCTCTCTCTGTCTCTTCATAGAATTGTATTATGGTACTGAGTAAGTGAAGAGAATGAGGCAGAATAATAATCTTCAATAAACTTCTATACCACTGCTTCATTCTGGTACGGAGATTCTTATTCTATAGACTCAGACAACCATAACAAGTAATTTGCAAGAACAGAGAGTGATATACAACAGTAAAAAGCTGATTGTCACAACTTTACTGAAGCTAAATATTTGCCCTTCTACTCACAGAGAAGTGCCCTTACTAATCTCCCCTCCAATAAAGGAAATTTCTCTTTGCAACTGATGGAGATAAATATAGAAGTTCAAATAAGATCAAAAATGGAAAGTTGCAGAATGAAATTCCAGATGATCCACGTATAACAGAACTCCTGCACCAAAGGCTCAGGGATCACCATGGAAGATGAAAGATTTTAAGAGCCATAGGAATAGTAAGTTTGCTATGGAAATATTGGAGAGGCTGTACCCATAAAGTTTCACTATGACTGCCTGAAGAAGGACAACACTAAGGATATCCTAATGAGGAAGGGAGGAAACTCATGAGGCCCTAACCTTAGACAAAGAACTATAGGCAACTAAGAAATACTGAGAACAGGAGAAATAGTCTTCCCCAGGGATCACACCTATTAGTTATCCAATAGCAAATGGTCAGCCCTAAAAACATAGGCCATGAAGTTAAAAGAGAGTGGGAGGAGCGGTACACGGGAGAATTTAGAATGAAGAAACTGGAGGACTAAATGATATAATTATGTTATAATCCCAAAACTATTTTAAAAATCTGGTTGTTACTGGGTCATCATATGCTTTCTGTTTGCTTTAACATACTTGCCTTAATGCTGCTATGAATTTTGTTTGCAAACTTGGACAATAGCTTCCTGATTGCTGTCTATAACCACTCTCAGGCTCAGGGAACATTTCAGAAGAGGGCGTGTGTGAGATTTTGAAAGCCAGTCGTGAGGGGAGGAATGTGCAGATTCAAGTCAACTTGACCTCAGCTATCACGATTCAAATTGTCATTGAGTGTTCCAGAATGAAACTAATCTTCTCCTGAAAATTACAGAGAGACAAATTCATTACAGGTAAATGGAGTTTTACAATGACAGTCTTGGTCCAAATATGTACTTTCTTCTTATATTAATAGAAGTTATCTCCATCCCAGTGGGATAAACTCTCTTTTGTCTTAATCTATATATGCCTTTTCTAACCGAAATTGTGGGAAAACAGTTACCCCCTAGGCACACACTCAATAAATTGCATTCTGTACAACCCTAGAAAATATTTTTTTTTTAAAAAAGGGAAGAATACAAAAGAAAGGTACCATGAAAAATGATCAACTGAAAACCAAAATTAAAAAAAAATAAAAAAATATTGAAAATATTTCAACTAGAAAAACACTTGTTTTCTATTTAAAGATACAGTTTACTTTACTTAAGTATATTAGAAACATAATTAATTTGTGACAACAGAAAGCCATAAAATCATACTTAAGAAATTTAAAAAGAAGTATAAAACAAGCAAAAAACAGAGGCAAGTATTAAATGTCATTAACATTAAGAAGTTAGTGACATTTAAAGACAGTTTTGTAAAGTAAGGATATACAATTAACCAGAATGCTTTCACAGAGAAAAGGTGGAAAATAATGAAGAAGAAATAGCCAAAATTGAAGATACCATAGCTGTTAATTTCTAGAGAAAATAGATTCAAGAAATGAAATGATACATAGGTGGTGTTACATGGGAACTGGAAAAAAATCAGTTTTCTTAAAGTAGCCATAGAACAAAGGCAAACTGATGTTAAAATGATTGACGAAGGAAAAAGAAGTTGAGGTTTAAGTATAACAAGTAGAATTTTGTTAAGAGAAACAAAAATGAAGCAGGACAATTATATCTGCATGTATAAATATATTAATTGCCAAGAAAGAATCACATACAATACAATTTTTTAAAGAAGAATGGAGTAGTGTTTCAATTAGAAGACAGAGATTGATAGATGTTTTAAAAAATAATGTGACAGAAATGGTAGATGACAACAAGAAGATAGTGTTTTCTGGACACAATGGGGGCAATTGTACACATAAATGTGCAGTTATTCTAACAGCCTTTCAAGACCTGAATCATCTTACAGAAGATGAAAATGTCAGCATTGTATGCAAAAATAGGATTAAAATCCCATTCCTCACTGACAATATCTTATAGTTCATGAGAAAAATGAGAGTATTTTCTTTAAGGGTGTCTTGATCACATTCTAGGGCAAGCTTTACACATGAGTATTTGGGCAACACAGATTGGTCTTGGTTTAAAAAGATAAATGAAGAAAGGGAGGAAGAGAGCAGGAGGCAGAGAAACAGTGATAGAGACAGAGAGACAAACAGAGGAAGAGAGACAGAGAGACAGTGACACAGAGAGACAGAGAGAGAGACAGTGAGACAAAGAGACAGAGAGGCAGTGACAGAGAAAGAGGCATACACACACACACACACACACACAACATGAAGGTAGATGAAGGTTGACAGTGTGTAGGGAGATGGCACTGGATCGGAGAAGGGTTGAAGCAGAGGAATAGTGAATATAATCAAAGTACAGTGCGTAAAAATTAAAAAAAAATATTAAAAATATTTTAAAGAGAATGGAAGCTGAAAAGAAGTTATTGTTTATTCATTCAGTAGGCTAAAACATCCCATGTACCCACATGAACCTACTTCACAAATATCTTGGTAAACAAAGCAAACAAAATACAAATATGGATAAATTGGAATTTTCCAATATATGCTTTACAAGTAAGCAAAATCAGTTGCCATTGCTTATAGTTCCATGTGTAAGAGACTCAGATATAAAGATCCATAAAATAATTTAAACGAAATGTTAGTGATTTCCTTCTGAGTGAAAGGTGAGGCTAAGAAAAAGGCCCTGCAAACTTCTGGCCTGTGAACAAAACTGGGTACTTTGCCACTACTTACGGAAGCATGCCAGCAAGTTATTTTCATGTTGGCATGTTATATTTCATCGAGAAATAATAAAAGATCAGGATAAAGTATGTGAAAGTCTATGTATATTAACACGAATCAGCTATAGTATAGAGAAGATAGTCTTGGATTTGAGAAACATTAATATTATTTAACTTCTCTGAGTCTCTTCATTTATGAAATGATAACAACATATGCCATGGTACTTTGAAGGTTGTATCATACTGTTTCCACTATGATGACTACTACAAGACAAAATGTCTTTCCCAATGAGCAGCTAAATGCTGGACATTCAGGTGCCCTAATATGGTACAAAAGGGCAGCTTGCCTCTAGTCTCAGTGTCCACATCTGCTGCAGTGGCTAGGTATGGTAGGAGAGCTGGGCAGACATTATTTCAGCCCCACCTAAGGCCATAATGAGACCCTTGAAGAGCTAAACTGAGTTTCCCCAGGCCTCCTTCATTCTCTTCTCTTTCCACATGTCAGCCATGCCTGACTCTGCCTGACTACTTTTCTTTTGCCTCTTGTAGGGAAACATCCTTGCAAATAATCTCTTACACTTCTATGTGTCTGGTATATCTGCTTTGCAACTCCGAGGACCAGACTGACTAAAGGTTGCAGAATGGTGCTCTCCATTAGGAGTGACTATGCAAACTGAAACAATGAAAACACATGCAATTCTATGAGATGCTGTTTGTAAGCACTGAGAGTTGTAGTCTCTAAGCAAGCAATCTTATGCTACAGGCTTCAAGGTAAATTTTTGTTTCTCTTTTACCCATTGTCCCATGTGAAAATGGCTAGATGCATAAAAGATTAACATTCTCTTCCAAAATAAATCTATGAATAGAACCCGATGTTACAAATATTCATTTTGCATATAGTACTTGAATCTAAGGATCACTTCCTTTTCTTGCTTTACTCACTGTTACATAACACCCATTTTATGTTTGATTGCAATGAATTCAGGAAGATTCTGTAAAATTTTATTTGACAAAGCATATTAGGTAGTCACTTACATAAATGGCCATGTCAATGTCCTAAGCTCTAGATGTTATAAGATGTAGAGTATGTAAGGATGACAGTGAGCAGGGGATGGTAAAAAGTCTCTGGGCTCTTATTTTTCATTTATGCTTGAAATATTTACTAAGTCAACAGCCAAGTGGAAACCATTTTGGCATAAACTGTGAATTTCAAATTTGAGGAAACAAGAAAAATGCATTTAAATTTATTTCATTTAAAAATAGTTATGATTGGGTTTTTCAATATTCTATGTTATAGCGTTTAAGGGAAGCAAAAGGTAATGCAATTTTTGAAAGGTTTACTTTAAATCACTAGTGTGTTTTCAAAAAATTAAATATATCTTACTTAGCTTCATCACAATTACCTTGGAAATTCAACCCAAGTTAAAACCTACATTTATTTGTATTATTTGGATACCACATGTTCCATTAAATGTTCAATCTCTGAAATCTGTTATTTTGAATATATGCAAGGAAGGCCTGGCTGATCACATGTACTATGCATTTTGGGTCATATTTAACTCATAGGCAGATAAAATCAAACATAGTGGTAAGAACCACACCTGGCAGAGGGATAAGAAATTCACCAGTTACCCAGAGATACTGATAACAATGTCACAGCTAGTATTTGTGCAGGACTCTACCATAACTCTATCAATGTTATCTCTTAAATGTCATCTGAGTCTTACTTCCTTAATGGACTAGGTATTTCTTCCAGCTTTGTTTCTGCTTGCCTGTGTGATTTCTTTCTGGCCTATAGATGATATATATATATTCAGAGGGAATGTATATATGTATGCATACATGTACAATTCCCTCTGGTCCTGTTTTTCTGGTAGAAAAACAATGAGTACTAGTTTCTTAAGAAGGGCCAGTGAAGACTTCTGAAAAATCATTACCTCTCATTTCCAAAATCTCTAGAAATCAGTACTGTGTTCTATCATAAAACATTTCAGAGATCTCCAAAACAGTGTTTTAAATCTCTTTACTTAATCACTCATTCACTCAGGCCTGTACCATGAAGCAAAAGCCATGCCAGTCCCTTCTGTCTCTGCTCTCAAAAGGTGGCTTATAACATACAAATTATTGTGGGAGGGGCTTTTTAAACCTCTCAGGCATCATAGCCTTCTCTTTGGTACCCATTCCCAGTAACGTGTTGTAATCCCATTGGTACAAGAAGCGTACTTAATCTATATGGATCATGAATAGATAAAAGTCTAAGAAAGTCTTAGGCATGTGGCTTCTATCTTGCACAAGAAGGAGGGAGCTGTAGACGTCTTTAAACGGTTTGGTCAACCTTTGTTTTCATAGATATACGGTCGGGGTATTACTGAGATGCCTAGCTCAGTCTGTTCTACAGCAATATTCCTATTTCTATGTTTCAGACCTGGAATTCAAGGCTAAGTAGTGTTCAATGTGAGAATCTCCTAAATGGATCTAAGTGACTACAAAATTTGTGGTATAAAATCATTCACATTGCCTGGAACACGGAAGTCTCTGCTGAAGTGAAAGAAACACACACCATCATTAGTAGCTATAAAAACAGTCCAAACATTTAACACTGCAGGGAAATGTCAGGCCCTTAAAACCAATTAGGCCCAACATATCAGCTATTCTCAAAAGGGCCAATTTGTCCCATGACTATAGTTACATTCTCACTGACCAGAAATTTAGGCTCAGGTTTACTACCAAATCAGTGGTCCAGCACAGGACTGGACTCGGAAACACTCTATCACACAAGCTACCAACTGTTCCCCTGTTAATTAAAGTTGTTGGATAGCCCTCTGGGGCTCTGGGGCTCAACTCAATATGGAGCACTTCCTTCATTGGCAGGGCTTCCTTGTAGGGTAGTGGGTCCCCCATCTGCTCTGTCACTAGGCACAGATGCTTGGTGGGGGGGTGTGGTGCGAGGAATTTGACTGCCTTAACCCCATGCAGCTGCTGGGCATGTGCTGGGCTGAAGGGAAGCCCAGGGACACTGGTGGGGCAGGAAAGTGCAATCTGAGACATGAGAAAGCTGGAGCTGGCGGGGCTCCAGGGGCTTGAAGGAGGCTACTGGTTGCCCAAGCACTGCTGGACATCACAAAAGAGCTGAGAATGGAACCTGGGCCAGCAGGCTGGGTCTATCTTGGGGCGGAAAGAGGAGCTCCAGCTAGTCTCATGGTGATAGTTCTTGGTGTAAGAGTTAGCTTTGGCTGGGAGTACAGAGTGGCCTTCTATGGGGGATTAGACAGTAGCTCTGTAGGCAAAGGTCTCATAATTTTCCATGGCGGATCCTGATGAAAAGGGACAGTTCATGGTTTTGAATCGTTAATTGCAATGCTAAAAAGTCGATGCATAAAACCATACCCCCTTTTCAGGGTGGGCCTGAGATTAAATATCTTTTGCAGAGAGGAATGTCTGGGAAGGAAAGTTATGCCCTTCAGACCTCTAGGTACCTCATCAGCATAGAGATCAGATCGCTGTCTTGAGCCTATGTGACCATAGGTCACGTCTCTTTTCCTATTGTTAGGGATGCCTCTTCTACAAGTGGAGGGCTTGGGTCATTGTCTTTACATGACTGATGGCCACAAATCTACACAAATCTATGGCAGGCTGAGGCTAGTGAGTGATTGGGGCCTGGTGCCCCAGAAGACAAAGCTCCTACCATCCCTTCAGTGTCTCACGGGCTTCAAAGTCTTTAGCTTAACCGAGGACCAGGCTACCACTCATGGTTCACTGCCCTACACTTCACCTTCTCTGACCTTGTCTGGAGAGTCTACCCATCCCTGCACACACAGACACACAGACACAGACACACACACACACACACACACACACACACACACACACACACACACAAACACTCAGATTTCTACCTGCAGAATGTCAAGTAGCCTTCATTATATTACAGATTCAACTTCCTTTCTCCCATACCCCCAGTCCTCAAAACTACATAAGGCTTGAATTACCCCAAGTAAAGTTGATCTGCCTCCAAGCAGTTAGTCCTGGTGTCCTCATTTACAGCATGTGCTCACAGGGCTTCTGAATCCCAATCTCCAAATATAGATCGCTACTTCTTTTAACTGGTGCAGCTAGGTACTCCTTCATTCTTCTAACTGGTGCATCCATTTCACTTGATTATTCCAAAGTATGTTTATCGGGTGTTTGCTTAGCAATTTTCATCTCTCCCAGTGATGCCAAAATAAATACTGCCTGTGCCCTTTCCTCTAGCCTTGAGCGGGCCTGAGAGACCTTGTTTACCACAATAGACCAAACAATAGGACTCCGGAGGTATTGGCCTTGGTGCCTCTTTGGCTGCCCTGTAGCCTGGTACACAAGCTGAGAAGAATAGACTGCCTGCTGAGCTTGCCTTGACATCTCCAGCCCACAATTAAGTGTGGATTCCTCTCATCTCCAGCAGGATGGTTTCTGCTCACCACTCACCCCCAGCCGGCTGAAGCAAGAAGGAACTCTGGGGGTGGGGGTGGGTTATCCCCTTTAAATTGATAGTTGAACATTAAAACATTGAGCCTAGATCAGAAACCTTTGTCCCGGCTTCATCTCTTCCCGCCCTCCTGTCCCTCTTCCATTCCCAGCCTCTGTTTCAGGTGAACCCGGTCGACTGTGGCCGATGGCCCTCAACAACTGCATTGAGCACCTTTGGGAGTATTTTTCTAGTTCATAGAATTATTTTTAATAAAAATTTCTCCCCAGAAATGTTCTTAACAAATTTGTATATTCTTTGTTCTTTCGGGTCTGCAATGTAGCACTTGATCTCCATTTGTGTTCACTTTGCCTTCCCAGTGAGAGATTTAAAAGAAAAAGCACATCTCACACTTTTTAAAATATGTATTTGCCTGTTGTTGAAACAGACACTTGGCAATTTTTCCTATTGTTTGCTGTGCCTATTTTACTGTCTCAATTTTTTTCTATTATTCTTTGTCAGAACTTTGTATATATTCTAAACATTATACCATCCTTATTACTTTCATCCTCAGTTTTAACATTGGCTAAGTAAAAGTGTCACAGAAGAGTAGAAACGATTCAAATTCATGCTTTTATTCTACAGATGAATGAATACCAGTGAGCAATGAGATAAAGGTGCAAGTAAGACAACTGCTGACCATGTGGCCTCAGGATTGAATGCAGCACTTTCTCTAGGTGCCAATTTTTGATAACCTTTCCAAATGGCTAAGTTAACAGCATTTTTTCCTAATCAATCAATCAAGCAAGCAAGCAAATGTAGATCTAGTTAACTCTCACTCTGCTGACTAACTTTGAAAACACATTTTCCACTCTCTATTTCTATTGGCATGTAGACCTTTTATTTGGATAAAAAAGAAAGTGTCACATTTTAGATTCTTTTTTTCACCTGGGTGTTCTGATTTTGTTTATTTGCCTGAAAATCTGCAGACACTCTGAAAGTCTGTGCCCTGCCTGAAGCTTCTGAAGTTAGAAATATTCCTTAAGTCATTGTCAATGCTCATTCATCCCCACTGGGCCCCTCTGTGTGCTCTACTTCCTGCTCCTCTGCATGTGTCCTGCATCTGGTCCCCAGAAACACCATTTATTGCTCTATGCTGTTGTCACCTTGCCATATGTTTTGTGCATAGAAGCTTTTAAAGCAATTAATTCTAAAAAGTAATTTCTCTCCTGGAAGGAGGACAGAAGAGGTGTTTGGGGGAAGACAAAGCCCTGAAATTGACCCCTGGTTTTGAATGATGAGTGTTACTTGATGACATTTTACCTTGAAGGTCAACTTGAAGGAAGTTGCCACATGTCAGTCCAGATTCGCCTGGAATAATGCTTAACTCACTCAGTAGGAACAGAAGAATAATCACAAAGGCTAAGCTGCATATCCGACTGTCTTGTGGCAAAAGAAACAAACTGATTCTCAATCTGCCTGATGCTCTCAAGCTAGAACTGAAATTGAAATTACCTAGATTGACATGCAATTTAGTTGAAGTAATTTAAAATGAAGAAATTATTTCTGTTGATATTCTCACTTTCATTTTGAGAAAATATCTAACAGCACCGGCTTCAGGAATAAAAATCCTATAAAACAGCTATTTTGAATTGTTTAAATGTGAGGGCTTAGGGAAGAAGATCACCTAGGGATTTGGAAAAAAACTCCCAGGTATTGTCTCTGTAAACAAGAAGATTAAGGAATTAATTAAATATTAATTAATGAACTTTGACTACTTAAACATGTGGATTTACTTTAAGGAACTTAATGCATACTTTCTTATCAGTGCCCTGGAATACAGGAATCACCAACACTGAAGAGAGTCACACAGTCCAGGATGTTGATCCCTTAGCGATGATCAAATTACTCCGTTCATCTGAAACACATTCATTTTCTGATCCTAAACAAAATGTTCTTGACAAATGCAAAACAAAAGTGCTAATTCATCAAAAGACAGAATGGAAGAACAAAAAGATAATACATTCTACCTGTTTTTGTGCATACCTGACACATTTTGTATATTTACTCAGTACACATGCATACACACTAGTATACATACATGAATACATGGATAGTTGAGTCAGGTTGTAAACATATTTTTTAAAGCTAGGAAAGTCTGCATGAATACACAGGTATTTGAGTCACATAGGAAACATATTTTTAGATATGACACTAAAAACTGGATGTAAATTGAAGACTTGTATGGATTCAATTGGAAGCATTTGTTAAATAAGTATTGTCCTTCTCTCTACTATATGCTAAGAAATGTTCCCATTTACAAGCATAATGGGAATTACAAGTACTAATTCTTCACAAATCAGGGTCAAGAATATAGTAATATAGCTGAATTGCAGAAGTCGTGTTTTCTCAGTCATCTTCATTAGGATTACTGGGGAAGCTACCAGATTTATTTATATATAATGAAAATATAATGAGATTGAGAGTGAATTCTGAAACTTTACCTTATTTTCTTATTCTTGTAGCAAAAGCTAGAGGGGCTATGTGACCGGGAGATTCAAATCAATTCTAATCAACCATAATTTACTTTTGGTCTCTGACAAGTAGATCCCTGTCCCTATTACAGAGAAGTATAAAACAGAATGCCCTGCTACAGTATCCCCTTGGTTTTGTGACCCTTCCTATGAAGAAGAGCTGTGATTAAAAGATAGGTCTAGGATATGGGCTTTCAATTTTCCTTTCCTACAAGCAGTTTTGCATTAGCTTGTCTTCCTTTTAGCTGCTTTGTCAATAAACTGTCTTCCACAGTTTCCTGTACAGATGATATATGTGCTTCCCTGTAAGCACAAAAGGAGAGTGAGCTGTGTCTTCTCTCAGTTTCTGACCCATTCCCACAGCATCTGCAGCAGCTCTGCCTTCAGTCTACTTTGAGAGTAAAATTTAATAAAATAAATAGTAAAATAAATAGTAAAATTTAAAGAATATTAAATCCATTAGTATTTTGCAAATATTATGAAGTAGTGACATCACCCTTAGTCAAAATATTATCTATGATTTATTGAATATTTACTGTATCTTGGGAAATGGAAATTATTTTTTTGAATATCATCTCATTTAATATATTTGTAGAAATTTCCTTTCTTCTCCCTCTGTCACCTCTCTTTCTCTCTCTCTCTCTCTCTCTCTCTCTCTCTCTCTCTCTCTCTCCCTGTGTGTGTGTGTGTGTCTGTGTGTGTGTGTGTGTGTGTGTGTGTGTGCTCTGACAGCTTTGGCTTTGTTCTTCAATCTTCTGCCTACCTTTGCAAAGTAGTAAAAGCTTGAGAAGAGAACTGCTTTTTAGTACAACCACACAAAGCACATAACATTAGAGTGGACAGTCTAAGCCATGTGACAGTCCTAAGGATAAATGTAAAGCATGGAATAAAATGAAAGAAGATGTCACCTCCTCAGAGATGTTATTTCTTCCTATCCCATGGAAATGAGCCTTCGTTCTAGCAGCTCTGGGGCCCTAACATGCAGACCCTTATAATTTGTGGCCATTGTTGGCACACAATGCATGATCAGTGGAAGTAGAGGTGACAAAGGGTCACACTGTATTCCCAACACAGTACCTGACACCAAGATATTCAATAAGTATCTGTAAAATCTGTGAAGAAGTGAATGAAAGTAGAAAGGGTGCTGTATAAAGCAAAAAAGAGTCTAAAGGGAAGAAAAGGAGAACTAAGATGGTAAGGGGTGGAAATATGGTAAAATAGTGTATATTTTCTGTCATATGCAGAAAATAAATTGAATGTGTGAATATATATATGATATGACAACAGACGGGAGTTATTTGAGGGTAACTATATATGTGAGGGAGAAAGAGGACAGAAAAGGGGAGTGTGGCAAGTTGATATGAGGAAAGTACAGTGGCCTTCAGAAACAAAAGTGTCTAGTGAAACAAATTATTTTGCATATTGACTTAAAAATATTTTTACTTGCGAAGGTGGGGATAGAGGCCTGACCTCCAGTATTTGAAGGGGACCTTGTAATGGCTCCAGTCCCCCTGTCGTTGTCCAGTGAGGCATGAGGGCCATGCCCGTCCCGATGTCTTTTTCCTGGAGAGGGGATACTTTTGATATCAACCGCTATGCAGTCAGGCATGTCCCTCAGGGAACTCAGATAGATATTTTTATCTTTTTTTATATTCCCTTGCAGTGCTTTGCCTTGCAGCCTAAGCAAGAATTCAAATCGCCTGACAGAGGGGGTTCTAGGTGGCCCCTCTCTGGTTGGTCTAGGGGCAGAAGTCCCCCCTTTTAGGTTGGGTGGAGATGGGTTTTGGAAACACCCTGTATAAAGTAACAACCTCATCTTGAGTCATGTGATCTTCCATAGCTAACTTATGATAATGTATCTGAGTAGGTTTTGCTATCAAATTATTTATCCGTTGTATCTCAGAGTTAGTCCACCTATTTGAGGGCCAGGGACCATCAGAAAAAAGCAAAAAGAACCCAAATAATGGTCCCAAAATGGGAGGAAATAGGGTTGACAGCCTTGGAGAGGGTGAAAACCAATTCTTGTACCAGCATTCATCTATCTCTTTCTCTATTTGAGTTTTCTTAGGGCCTTCACTACCTGTTTCATGCTCTCTTTAACCCTCCTTGTCTTGTCTATGTAAAATCAGCCATAGGCCTAAAATCAGCAATAGGCCTATCATACATGTATACTAACACCAAGTCTTGGGTCTCAGTGGAAAAACATTGAAACAGATGGCTATATGCTAATGTAAACAGGCAGCTTTTGTGGAAATTTACAAGCCTGAGTAGTCATAGACCTTTTAAATAGGTAGACTGGGCAGACAATACCAACTTAGATAAGGACAATCGAGTCATAGGCAGAGTCATAGTGACTTGTCCCCTGAACCTTCACCCAGCCTATACCTGGTTCTGATGATATCTTTATTCCTCCTGATCACCCACACTCCAGTGTCATCCCCTTCCCCACATCCTGCCCTTCTGTGTTTATAACCCCTGTGTGAATGAATTATGATTTGAGAAAAAATAAATTATAATATATATATATGTATATGTATATGTATATGTACATGTACATTTACAAGAAGAATTGAAACGGGTTAATTGAGTGGGGGAAAAGAAGGGTAAAAAGAAGAGAGAAACATAATCCTGAGAATGGATAGGATCTTGGAAGGCAAATGAAAGCATCAGTTGCTTTCAACCCTCTTTACAGAGCCACAGATAACATTACTTAATATAGCCCCAGGCACAAGTTTCATAACACACTCCTCTGGCCATACCAAGGAGCCCTTTAGTGTCCATGGAGGAAGCAAGAGTTGTTTTCTCCTTACTGCTGGCTGCAGCTGCCATCTTTTCATTTATCAGCAGATTAATAAGTTTGTCCTAAAAGGATGTCTACTACTCCTATCACCTCTGTATCAAAATGTATTGGTCAGGGAAACATTATGTTCCTGGGATTACTTGGGCCTGTCTCTAAGAGAGTTGTTGAAATGATTCCTTTTCACATCCACTTAACCAATGCCCACTCGACACTCAGCTGGCATTAGGCCATGTCTGGATGCAAAAATGAGTCCGATAAAGATCCTTCTCTCAGAAGTCCATGTGGATCCCAATAAGCCACACCATTTTTGGTGAACACCTGTACAATATTGTTCTTTTGTCGATGCAAGTGACAATTTATATTAAATCACTGATTTTATTTTCCATTCACCTCACCAGCTGTATAGCTGTATAGCTACTTTCACAATATTTTTTAATGCCATGGATTTTTTAATGCCTGTGGATTGTGTTGATTTGTCCCTTCCCTTTTTCAAGCAGAATGTGGGGGCTATTAGGGACTTAGGACATCTGGTACATGTGCTTGTGGGAAACAAGGCTGAATACTAGACACTCTGTGTTCCTATTTTTCCTTCTGAATTTACCACTATGCCCCTCATCATGAGTCATTTCAACAGATCTCTAGGACTCAGGAATTTCTTATTTTCTGGTTTTACAAAGACAACTTCATAATTTCATCTATTAAATCCATTTCCATGAATTTTTACAAAACATTTTTGTTGGTCCCATCCACTCTGTAAGGAATACAGGTGACCTTGGGCCTACAAGGTGGTTGCTTGTTTGCAAGATGAGTTAGGAGTTAGGTCAGATCTTAAGTGTGTTGGAAAGGGCAGAAGACTGATTCAGGTTAGCTGTGAGTGGACAGGAAGGGAGAATGTGCCAGCCAGAGCTTGTAGAACCTCTCTTAGATATTAGGCAACAAAGAAAAATGTATATCACATGATAAGGATAGCAGACAGGTTTTTGTTTTGTTTTCTTTCCATTTTTGGAAGTGAGAAGTATACGAAAGACACAAAGATGTCTTTCTTATTCAGACAAAGTGGGAAGGAAATGGCCATAGGGGAAGAGAAGGATCATGGAGCTTTACCTCAGCAGTGGTGATGAGAAGCACTGAGTGGAGTTTAGGTCAAGTGGAGGGAGAGTCTGCATGCCTTCTGAAGAGGATCAGAAGAGGAAGGAGGCTAAACTGCTAACATAGATTAGAGAGCAAGAAGTTGAGTCTCCCTTCTTGGAATGCTTAATGTTCCAGTTAAATAAAAGGTGACATCAGATACCAAGAAAAGTGCAGCAAAAGGCTTGGAAAAATAAGGAATTTGAAAAGAAGAGGAAAAGAGGCTGGGGGAGAGAAATGATTTACCTAACAGTGACACTGTGGGGAAAAGCTAATGGGCACATGCCAGTCACACTGGCGTGGACCTCTGTTGCATTATGGGTTCACAAGTCTGCCACGGCTCAGCCGGCTGGAACTACAGCTCAGCGTGTCAGAAGCATGCAGAATCTCGACTGAGTTCGGTCTGTGCAACACTGGGCAGGCGCTGGGCTGTGAGAGGCCACTGGGGCACCAGTAGGTGGAGAGTGAACTCAGCCTGATTCCAAGGGTGGCACAGAGTTCTCAAGTGGGACTGGAGGCAGGTGTCTCCATTCCCCCAGCAGGCAAACCAAGATTGTGGGCACACAGATGCTGTGCTGTGAGAAGAGGCCAGCCTGCACACCGAGAGAAATGAGGGAGAGAGAGAGCTCTGGTGCTGCACCCTGCAGGAAGTGTTCGCTTGTTATACTCCCTTGGCTGGAAGGCTGTTGCTTTTTGTTTGAAGATCCAGCTCCCCAGAGTGGAACACACAGAGAAGCTTTCCATGGTAGATTAGATGCAAAGGAAGTCTCAATAGTTGAGATCTTCTCCACATTTGGGCCCCAAAAGACATGAGGGAGTCCAGAGTTCCAAGAGTTTTATTGACATAGCAGATGATAAATGGTCTAGATGTACACCCCCAGTTTAGGTCAGGGTGGGCTTGACTTAAATAGGGAAGTGGAAGAGAGAAGGGACTGGGAAAAAATACATAATTGGCTACACCCTCTGGCCTTTAGGTAACTCATTAATATGGAAATCTCTCTAGGGCTGAGGCCTGTAGTCACACCCTCTACCTGTGGACGGTGACCAAACCTCTCTGGGAGGGGCTGCTTTGCCCTATGTGACTGAACAATGCAGGTTAATGGAGATCTCAGACCTCGTGTCAGGAGTAAGGAATCTGGGAGTGTGACAAAATGTATTCCGTCCCTTGTAGGGTCTCAGGCCATTTCTAAGCCAATGCTCTACCAAAAACCAAGACCCCTTTCAAGGCCCAACATGACAGGTGCTGATATAGATTATCATATATTTGTTTCAAATTTCATGCTGAAATCTATGGTCACATCTTTATATTTTAAGTATTCCAAATCTACAGAATATATTTGTTCTTGAATTCCTCAAGGATGTGTTGCGCTGTGCCACCTATGGGAATTATTACTCTTAGCAGAGTGTAAGGTTCCACAATTTGAAGGCTGTGAGAACAATCAGAGGAACATATTGGATCTACAGATTTCTGGCTTCCAACCTCCAGAAGGCTTACTCAACAGGTCAGGTAGATTAACCCTGTGATGATTCAGGTGGAGAGGGCCTGAGCACCAGGAAACCAGACTCATGGCTAAGGGAAGACAATCTAAGTAACTCTGATATGGTTCAGAATAATCCCACATAAGAACTTTTTAGGACATTATTTCATCTAATGAGATAAAGAAATGTCTGAGAGACTTTAAAGAGCTATTTTGTTTGTATGTTAAACTGTGTTTAACAGACTCAAGAATTATTGCCAGGAAAGAGAGATGACTGAAGTTCATGAAAAGTGGGAAATCTTGGTACAAAATATGGTATAAGCAATAGGCTGTGTGATACTGTTTCTTGGAGGATGTGAACAAGCATCTAATCACTCCAGATAGGGGACCAAGCAGACAAACGTATAGCTAATATGCAAGATCATCTTGGTGATGTAATGTAGTTTTATTGAGGCTACCTACAGGAATATGGGTGAGAAGTTACTTACAAAGGCAGAAATTACTCAAAGACAGTTGCATCACTAAGGCCCGCCCAGTGTGAGTAATGACTTACAGCAGCTGGAAAACTGGAGCAAATTGCATAGCCTGCAGGCAGCTCACTAGGTTAAAGTATCCTTTCCATGTAGCTGAATGGATCTGTGCCTCTTCCAGACAGTTCAACTGGTCTTTGCTTCTTCCAGACTGCTAGGCTTGTCCAAGAGCAGCTCTTAGCAGACTTTACTGTTTGTATACTGTTGAAAAGAGAGAGACCGTATGAATGTGGTCCATTTCAGGGACTTCCAAAGCTATTTCAAATAAAGAAAAGAGTTGTCTTGTCTTAAAGAGTTTCTTCTCAGGATTGAATGTGTCTTAGAGGATACTGCTACACATCACAAGAGAATAAGTTAATATTTGCATATCTGTAAAAATCCTAGTTTGACTTTTTAAAAAATAACAGTTCCATTGTATTAGTATTCTCAGGTAGTCAGGAAAAAATGTCACTGCATCTACTCTGTTTTCAATGCTGGAAACAAATAGGTGAGTTCACACAGAGTGCAGTCATTGTTAGCACATCTGCTTAAGAAGCAACTTGGTGAGGAAATTGATACAGCAAATCCAATAAGTCAACAGTATAGGTATTATCTGAAAACAGTTTATGCTATCATCATGCAACATTTTTGAGTAGCCTAAGAACTGTTCCCTCATGTACAGTTATTAAACATATCTTATGATATACAGAATAGAAAAAAAATATTAAGATTTGAATGTCACCTAACCTCAAACATTCAGGCTAGAGACACGTTATTGTAATATACGGCTCAGCTCTTCCTATATGTATATAGCCTATACATGCTGTCAGAAACATGAAAACTAACATTGCTTGCTTACAATGGTTAGTTGAATTCCAATCATGAAGTAATTACAAATTACGAATGATCACTATATAACTCTGAGTTTTAGGCAATAATTGAATTGTGTCAGAAATATAGAAGAATGTCCATAGAATCATAACAGCAAATACCAGAAACACAAAACTAGATTTATATCAGCCATAGGATGTATTTTCCTTAATATTGGTATATTAAAATGATAGTTATCCTATACAAGTAAAGTCATTGAAGTAGAGACACACAAGATTACATGATTATACCAAAAGACTATTATGTTGAGAAATAACATCTATTCATAGAAAAATGCACACTATGTTTTTGTTCTATAAAGTGTAAAGACAGGTGAAGCAATCCATCAGGATAAGCTACAAGGCTTATGGAAAAATGATGAACACTCCATAGAATGGTTCTGATGAGAGCAGGAAGAAAGTGGTCAAAGGAAAGATTATAGGTTGTCAAAGGTCCTAGCAAGGCGATGCCTTGAAGTTAAAGTGTATATAAACACAAGATATCTGTTAAGGTATGATCTTGCAGTTTAGATGCTATATTTACTTAAAAGTATGTTTATTTGGCAACTATAAACTTAAAACCAATTTAAAAATGAAATTAATGAATTTGGACTTTTATATTCTTATTCACTTGGATTCTGAACTACACTGAATATGAACCAGGATTAAATCTGCTTATACACAAGGGAAATGCAAATAAAACTACATTGAGATTCTTTCTCAGCCAAGTTAATGTAGTTATTGTAAAAAAAAAAAATGACAGGCAGGTGTGAATATAGGGGGAAATAACCTCATACATTCTTGATGGAAATGGAAATAATACAGTGACTATGAAAATAAGAAAAGTAGAACTACTTAGTACACAATTATACCATTAGGGGATATATACCTGAAGAAAATGAAGTCAGCATACAAAAAAATCAAATCAAACAAAACCAAACCAAATAAACAAGCAAGCAAGCAAGCAAACAAACAAACAAAAAGCAAAGATGTAGAATTAGTCTAGATATCTATTAAAGGAGATAATTAGGCTATCACAAGGAGAGAGTCTTTGCTATGTAACTGCTGACTCAGGTCAGTGGGAACTTAGCAGACAGGCTGCAGAATTCTGGGAAGTACATGATTTCTAATAATAAAATTTAAGGCAATTCTAAGTACACTAAATTTCAACCCTCTTTAACTAAAATTAGATGAACAATAAGAAATGTACCCAAAAGAATAAGCTGAGATATATTTAGATTTTAACAGACCTGTAACATGACAGAGTTACCAGTAGAAAGGGGGATTGGTAATGAAAAGGTGGATAAGAAAAGAGAGATCGGAATAGATGAGGAAGGGATACAGAAAAAGCAAAAGGCTCGGGAGAGAAGCTGTGTAGGTGATAATATGGATTTACCTTCTCTCATTACTACAATTACTACTCCCATTATAACTGGCATGGTTTCCAGTACCCACTAGTGTGTCAAGTGTTATGAATATAATTTATCTACATTAATTTGTCCACAAAGAACAAAATACAACAGTTCACTTTTGATCTGTCTCTCTTTTCCACCAAATGACTTTAACTCCCTATACTTTCTAACTGATGGTATGGTGTCTTGTCAGGAATACATCTGTGTGTTTGGCTAAGCAAGACTACAGTACAGTTCCCTAAAATTTTCCCCTTGACTGTGTTTTTCCAATGGACACAATTGTGTTAATGAAAAATAAGAGGTGAAAGATAACCTTTACACAGGTAGAAAATTGCAGTGCTAATTATCCTGCCTAATTTATATTGCTCCTATTAACAATGGCTTTCATTCTTTCTTAACAAGATTTTAAGAAAACATTAGCAGATTGCAAACCCTGTTCTTAGTTTAGTGCTCTAGCTAATAGCTTGCTGGATATTAATGGCCTGCTAGTGTCTTTACATAGGTCAGAGCTTGAGACCACTGGGAATAGCATAGTTGTCCTGTGTGTCTTGGATGCATCATATGATAGGCCAGTCTAGAGGCCAGTATCAAGGTAAACTGGACGAATTCCTTGGAGGCATTCTGCCTGCTTCCACTTTCCAGTTGGTCTTTGTGCTACAGGATGTTGGGGCGACACATGGCAATGAGACATAGTAATGTGAATGTGATGTGATTGTACTGAGACAAGTCTGAGATGAAAGACAATTTCTATCTCAGATTCTCTTATATCTACTGACAACAGATGTCTGTGATAGCTACTTTGATCAGTTACATTTCTTTTTTAATCTTTAATGCTTTCCATCCATGTTCAGTGTACTCATGGAAGCAGGCTTTTTGAGTGATAAAGTCTGTCTGATCCCAACCCTAATGTGCCATCTACTACACACATAATTTGTTTTGGGGATGCCAGTCATCTTCCCAACAAAAGTTCAGGTTCCTCTAAGGCAGAAACTATGCCCTATGTTTATGCTGCATGCTCTAGTGTGTCATACATGACCTGTGAGGAAAACTTTGCATGTTTACCTCTGCCACTTGACACTTGTTTGTCTCAGGGAAAGTCTTTTGACTTCTCTGGGCTTTAATTTGTTTTTATATGCATAGAGGAATATCTTTTGAGGAATAAACAAGATAATAATTTTGAATAATTTTGAATGCACTATGTAGGCCTATATGAATGACCAAATATAGACAGAACAGTATTAATAGCACTTGGCTTGAAAGTGCCATACTCAATTAAGGTGGTCAATGAAGAATGCTTCTTTTATGTGGCAAACCTCCTATGGCAGGGATGTCTAAACTGAGAGAAAACATAAGCTTTTCACATAATTTCATCCATTTCTCTAATATGAGGTGACTGCCTTTTGTGTTAAAAATATTTACGTTCTCCTTGATGAAAAGTAAATACAAATAATGAGAAAACAATGATATTGTCCAACTAATATTAGTTGTAAAATAAATTCCTATTTTAAAAATCACATTGATGAAGTAATACTTCTCTTTTATGTTTTTCTCTTTGTTTTTTTTAATGCTTATCATTAAATTATTGTTCTTTAACTTGTTGGTATAAATCTTATCTCAACATATATATATATATATAAAAGATTTATTTATTTTATGTATATGAGTACACTGTTGCTCATATACATATAAAAATGTCCAGACATACCAGAAGAGAGCATCAGATACCTTTACAGATGGTTGTGAGCCATCACATGGTTACTGGGAATTGAACTCAGGACCTCTGGAAGAACACTAAGTGCTCTTAAACTCTGAGACATCTCTCCAGCCCTCAACTTATATTTTAAATGTAAAACATAATGTACGTTTATATCTAATCCTATGTTATTAAAGTCACACATGTTGAAAAATCCCATCCATCCCAGAAATATTCTTCTGAATATTACTTTCAAGTCTGTATTTTCCAAATATTTTTCTTATGACAAAATATATAATTGAGTGAGCAGACTTTGTTTAAGAAACTTTGAATCCTTTTACTGTATAAGAAAGATGTGAGAGAGTAGAATACAATCTCAAGTGTAGGCCCCTTTCCGCTAGAAGTCTGTGTGTCACATGCCTCCATGTAAGTGAGAGAAACTGAAGTGCAGAGGATTGAAACCAGGTCCTGCAGCATTCCAGGCAGGCTCTATCCGTGAGTCACAAGCACAGCCTATGGAACAGCACGTGTTCATCACAGTTTAGATCATGAGAGATCCTCATTGTTGCTAAACATAAACATTCGTGTTTCCTGTCTTTCTTTTAGGATATTTACTTTTTTTGCGTTAATATTGGAGAAATGATGCTATTTTGTCTCATCTCAGTTTCTGTTGCACCTGACTTCTCAAGGAAAGAATTTCATAGAAATAATAAAATCAAATATGGCCACAGTTAAAATAATTACTTCTGAGTAATTAAAGACATGACTTATTTTGTCACTTGAATTTTAGTATAATTATGTGGTGTCTCCTTTTAGCAATAATTTACAATTTATATATCATGTGGTTTGTTACGGTGAAAGAAATTTAATTTCTGTGGTAAATTCCAGATCATTCTAAAAACCAGGAAGAGAATCATTTGTATATTTAATTAGAAAGTGGTAACATACACATAGTTGCTTCCTTTTTAAAATTAGCTCTCTGAAGCTGATTACCACTTGAAGGAATACTTGGGTTGAAAGATGACTGAAGGAGACAGCATGCTTGCCAGAGAGAGGAGCATCAAGAAAGACAGCAGCAGAGTAGGGTAATATATTCAAATGATCCATGTAGCTCACTGGCTAAAAATCAAAACTGCACTCATTCTTCAGTAACAGATCAGTTTATGAATCTATAGTTCTGTATAAATCTACAGTTTTATATGTTCAATGATTAGGGTATGATCAAGAGTAAACATAATTTTTAAATCTTCCAAATAACTAAAAAGCATTGACAATAACTAGATTATTTTTGGACTTACATTTGCTAAATAGATACCAATGTGGTGAAGGAAAATAACTTCTTCAAGTTTTATATTCAGGGAAACATTATTATAAGTAAAGCACAAACCATAAGTAAAGCACAACTTTTTCATAGTAATATTTGAAAATTTCTATGTACAGCTTTCCACTGAAATTGTCTAGATAAGAGAGCATTAGTGTGAAGTTTAGAGAGGACATACAATAAGAACATATAGAATATTCAAACCAACAGTGAGAACAGTGGATAATTAACAAAGAAGTTTCTGGAAATTCCTTATCAGATAGAAGATAGAAAAGCAAATTTGTGTACAACTGTAATCCTACAGATGACATTTTCTCAGAACACAAATCATGCATCCATTACATGTGGAAAGAGGGAGGAATTGGCTATGGTCTGTCTGCTAAAATCTTTGTTGCATGATAAACACATTCTTAATTGTCAAGAAAGCTAACAGGGTTCTAAATTTCAGACTTATTACTTAAATATATAAACACTGCCTAGTTATAATTTTATGTCTATGAATTTAAAATATTTCCTTTTTCTTTTTCATGAAAATGAAACTCGTTATAATTGCTACATGAGTACATAAACACATTTCAGGGAGCTGTCATATTATGTTTCAATATAAACACTGATATATAAATTTAAATCTGACAAAAAGATCTAACATTTTTATTTGTAATTAAAATGCTCAATAATCCATGTTTTCTTGTTTGATATAGAACATATTACTGCCTCCTACTGTGCAGACACATGGGTGAGTGACGCCTTGGCTCTTTCCAAACCACTTTAGCACCATCAACAGCCTTTCCTCCACCCTACACCGCCTCTGCCTCCCTCAGTCTACAGTAACCAGCTTCCCCTCAGCTTCCCTTGGCAAGCTCTAGCTGTTTGCTTTCTTATTAATGCTACATTTCCTCATATGTAAGTTTCAATTGTAGTTGCTATTTTGTGTGAACGCTTAGTCATCACACTGTAGTGATTGGATTAAAACTCTCATGGGCTTCTTACCAGCCCACCAGGAATTTGTCTTCGTAAAAGGCACTTTTAAATTTCTGCCTGGGAGTTCTGAATCATAGATTAAGTGTACTCCTTGAAGAATTAAGATAAAAAAAAATAACTTTGAGAGAACATCCAAAGTCTCTCCTTTTGTTTTAGCTGTGATGACAAGGTATTTGACACTAAACTACTCTCAACTCTGAAACTTTAGAAACAAATAAACAGACAAAAAACTGAAAAACTCTTTCAAAGAAGTAGGCCATCATATCTACTCCTCATTGTCTTGGAAATGAAGTCTTGTAACTTGATATTAAGAAAGCAATTAAACTTCAAGTAGTCTTTTTATTTTTAATTAAGAATGTGGATTTTTTTAAAGAATAAAACTTTTCATGAAAATGAGTTATGAACACAGCATTTATTAATGTGTCTTAAACATTTGTAGGGAGTGTTCATTATGTCCTGTACCAAACTTCCAATAATTCAGCCTAATGTGTGGTTAGGGTGTTTCTTGTCCTATTTCTAGATGAAATGAGGGCAGCAATTACCCAAATAGTAAGAGGCTCGATCAGATCTCTGAAGCTGCTGAACATAAAATGGAGGTGACTATATACATCGGACAACTTGAGAGAAAAGGATGGCTTGTTTATTTCTACTCACTAGCCTTTATACCCCACCCTTAGTCTATATCACTTAGAAGGTCTCTTCTTCAAAACTCCCAAGATTTTCACTTTTACATACTCTTGTTAATACCTGATCAGAAAGGAAAAGGTCTATAGTTAATGAAATAGTGCCTGCAACAATCAACAGTAAAATTCAGTTTGGTCTTAAAAGTTTTTACCCCAAAGTGGAACATATTTGCAAACAGGCCTTTGGATAGAAACACCCTTCAGAAAGGAAAAAAAAAGGATTTCTCAAAGGGCTCTAGCCGTAACTATGCAAATGCTGTAGACCCAGTGTCCATGTTATCCAGAACTTCTGCAGAGAGGCTGTGGAACCCCTGAAGGCAATACAAGAAAGACAGAGGGAAGAAGAAAGCAAACCAAATGCTCAGGATCCATCATAAGTACAGTGTAAGAATGTAAGAAGTGTTAAGCCAACATAAGCAGGAAATGAGCACCAGAAAACCCTGACTGTTTGCATGCATATTTGTATCTGCTTTTGATTCTTAAATCTTTCATTTTAATCTGGGCCTAGTCTATTGAAAATGAGGTATTGTTTAAGATTTAGTGTCTTAGAGTTATCAAGTATGAAGGGAAAGAGAGAGGAAAGTTAGAGAGGAAAGAGAAGAGGGAGGGAGGAAGAGAGAGAGAGAGAGAGAGAGAGAGAGAGAGAGAGAGAGAGAGGGTCTGCTACTGTCTCTGCCACTGCCTCTGCCCGCATTTCCACTGTCCATCAGTCTCTGGCATGGCCTGGTGTGGGAGATCTGTGCCAAAGGGCACGGAGTCCAAGCAGGGAGGGGAGATTGCCTGCCCCCCGCTGCTGTCTCTGGAGTCTCCACTGTAGCTCAGTCACTCCCAGATGAGGCACCTATCTCTCCATGCTGACCAATAGGAAGCCGGCTAGCTGGCAAGGAAGCAGCTCGGTGCCCCAGGAAGGTTCCGGGAGAGCAGATCTCTCCTTAAGTGTTACAGCTCTTGAGACAGAAACTCTGGGACATCAGGATGTTTCCCGAACACATCTTTACTTCTCCAGAATAAATCCCTTATATACAGTTTCAAGGTGGGTTAGGGTCTGGCAACAGATAATGTCTATTGGCTTGCTCTGAGAGCTTGGAGATACCTCATCTGCATGTGGGAGAGCCTGAGGCACTCTTCCTCGTGACTGGTGATCATAGACCTCTCTTTGAGAGGGGCTGTGGAAGGCCGAAGCTGAATGAAAAGAACCAGGGCCTGGGGGCAGAGTTGAACACCTTATAAAGGTCCAGGGTTCAAGACTTATGCTCAACCAGGCACCCAGCTGCTTCACACAGCCCACCGCCCCACATATGTTTGCAAAGAGTCTTTGAAGCATACAAATTTATATTGTAGAAGAAATTCAGGTTCTCAAATTACTAATTTTTCAAATTTTATTTTCATGAGATTTCCAGGAATTGTTTAGTTTTATGGACTGAACTTTTATTTTTTTGTTTTCTTTTCTTTCTTTCTCTCTCTCCTTTGCTTTGTTTTGTTTTAGTTTCTATAGATCCATATACCTTTGTTCTTTTATTCTGGACATTTTATTTTTGTAATTGTACATATAATTATGGTACCTTTCATATCATTAGCAAGTCAATATAAATTATACTAGTATAAGCATATTACAGTTTATTTCATCCTTTTTCTTTTTTATATAACATCCTTTTCTGCTTAGTATTCTATTTGGGATATCACACTCCATTTTGACATCATGTCTCTATGGATTTCTTTAGGATGTGACAGCTTCTTAGACTCTCTTTGGTTTTGTCAATGTGATGGTTTTAAATTTTATTGGTTCATAGGGCTTTTTTGAATTTTTTAATATCTTGAGATTAATCAGATGATAGCCAGAAGTTAGTAAGTAGCAATTTAAAGCTATATGATTATTACAGGTTAATTGAAGGAAGTTAGGAAGGATTCACTATTTGCAGATTCTAGGAGGTCAAGAAAATGTGTAACAATTATAGGGAGCAGGTGTTGAACTTATTAATACTCAGTCTTTGGTGTAGTTTTAAAAATCCAATGTTTCTGATTTAAAAAAAATCTTTCTGAAACTTTACTGTTCAAATTATCTCTGATTTGGATAGGTAGCCATCAGTGTTTACTCTAAAAGAAGGCAGGACAAAACTAGCAAGACAGTCTTCAACAGTGAGCAAGTGCTGTGAATGCTTTCAACTGAATCCCAGTTTCCCTGTACTGTCATTTCTTTTCTTTTCTTTTTTTAAAATTATTTTTATTGGATATGTTATTTACATTTCAGACATTCTCTGCTTACCCCATTTACCCCCCTTTTATCCAGGAACCCCCTATTCCATCCCCTCTCCTCCTGCTTCTTTGAGGATGTGCCCCCATCTACCCCCCAACACCCACCTCTCCACCCTCGAATTCCCCCACACATGGCTTTCAGCCTTCATAGGACCAAGGATCTCCTCTCCCACCTATACCTGACAAGACCATCCTCCCTTGCATATATATGTAGCTTGAGCCATGGGTCCCTCCCTAAGTGCTCCCGCTGGTGGTTTAGACCCTGGGAGCTCTGGTTAGTTGGTATTGTTGCTCTCATAGGATCGCAAACCCTTTCATCTCCTACAGTCTTCACTTTAACTCCTCCATTGGGAACCCCATGATCAGTTCAATGGTTAGCTGTGAGCATCTGTCTCTGAATATGTCAGACTCTTGCAGACATCTAAGTGACAGTTATGTCAGGCTCCTGTCAGCATGCACTTCCTGACATCCACATCAGCGCCTACTTTTGGTGACTGCACATGGAATGAATACTCAGAAATGGTCTGCAGACGGTCCCTCCTTCAGTTTCTGTCCTACACTTTGTTTCCATATTTGTTCCCTTGAGTATTTTGTTACTCCTTCTAAGAAGGACCAAAGCACCCCCACTTGGTCTACATTCTTCATGAGCTTTATGTGGTCTGTGAGTTGAACCTTGGGTATTTCAAGCTTCTGGGCTAAAATCCAATAATCAGTGAGTCAATACCATGTGTATTCTTTTGTGATTGGGTTACCTCACTCAAGATGATATTTTCTAGTTCCATCCATTTACCTAAGAATTTCTTGAATTCATCGTTTTAAATAACTGAGTAATATTCCATTGTGTAAATGTACCACATTTTTTGTATCCATTCCTCTGTTGAAGGACATCTGGGTTCTTTCCAGCTTTTGGCTATTATAAATAAAGCTGTTATGAACATAGTGGACATACCACCCTGAACGCGCCCGATCTTGTCATTTCGTAAGCACTCTTGAACTGAGTGTTTGCATAACTGGCTCGCCACCTGGTGGCAACAAGTGGAAAAGAGAAGGATCACTGGAGATGAGAGCTGAGCAAGCTCCCTTGAAAAGGATACTTGATGAAATTTATCATTTTTCAAAAACATTAAACCATCATGCCTTTGGATGGCATACTGACCATCTATGTTTACCAAATTGGCTCTCTATGGTCCGTTTCTGAATCTCATATTTTAGCTAAAAATTTTGGAGACAATTCCCACTGAGTTTGGAGTATTCTGTTGACAGAGCAACCCAAGTGTTAATAGCTCAGACCATTCATTCAGTTTAGTTGGGATAAAAATTCTTCTGCTGCTTCATATAATTCAAATAATAGACTTTGATAAGTTTTCCTATGATTTTTAGTCTGGATTCCTGTGATGCTTTCTTATTTATTTATTTTAAGTGAAACCAGAAACCACAAATTACAAGTCCTTGACAAATCATCATACAGTAAATATTAGGTATGTTGATGATTATAAAACATGTGTGAAATGTGTAACCCACTTAGTCCATCCATCCAATGTAAAGCAACAGAAATTGTTTCATTATTAGCTTAGCCCTACCACTAACCATGACTGTCTACTCCAGGTAGAATTTGCACACTCCCTTGGTTAGTCACAGAGCTAACATAGGACTGGATCTACTAGTGGTTCAGCTATCATCTATAGCACATCCTGGGAAGACAGGGTCAGAGAGCAGATGGTGGAAGATGTAATTTTTTTCTGGCTTCACTTTTGGTTTTGAAAAGTCTGTTGGTTCATTCTTGGGTCAATCACAGACCTATTATTCTTCTTCTATTGTTTGTCTATTGTCTTCTGGTTTCCAGATATGTGACAGTTCAGTGCTCATTATCTGGACACTGAACAATAGAGACTGATAGAAAATATGTTGGAATTCATTTTGTATTTCTTGAGAAGCATATATCCATCATTGTTGGAAGCAATAAACATTGAGCCTGTCTTTTCAAGAAAGAAGTGTAGATTTGATGGATGGAAGGAGAGACAACATGAATTCAGTGTCCTGGGAAATGCCACACAGGTTTCAAGGCAGCATGTAATTGTGTAACTCCTGACTATTGGTTATGGGTGTTCTTATACCTTCTAATCATTGTATTTTGCCTTACCCTGGAGTTAGAGTTGGTAAACATTTTCTAAACCACAGTCTCATTGCTTGTGACTATTCTCAAATACATGCTAAATGAGGTTTTTGCTCTTTAATTTATCCAAAAAATGTTATTGAACATCTGCTTCATAACCACAGACTGAGAACAGGGCACTGGTAATGGTAATAACTCAATGACTTGTACATGTTTGCATTGTGAGTGTCAAACATGGCCTACCATTCAAATGTATACTCAACAAATATTTTTAATGCTGTTCTGCACTAAATATATGTAAGTATGTGACCTGCGGAGATTCAGTGACACAGCATAAAAACAAAAGTTCCTGCTCTCTGGAAACTTACAGTTTGGTGAAAGGAAACAGACACACAAATGCACAAAACAAACAAGTAAAAAGAGATAGCCATCACTGAAGGCTACTTTTAGCCATTTGGTCAGAATCTAGCCCTGAACAATGAGAATTCTGTTAGATGAATATGTCATGTGTGTATGACTCTAGTGAAGGAATCAGCTTAGTTCAGATGGAGGAAAACAAGTTTGGAATACATTAGAGATAGCAGTTCCTCAAATGAAGGATTTTGTTGTTCTTACTTCCATTTTCCCCAAGAAGTGACAGTTTTCAGCTAGCAATATGACAACCCAGATCAACCCAGTTGTGTTCTGAACACCATCACACAGATTAACTAAAACTTCTTGCTCAATATAATCCTGTACCCAATGCTTAGCTTAAAAGAACCCTGTGTGACCTTTGAGCATCTATTGAGAATGTTTGCATATTTTGGTCGCTGTACCAGACACTGCACACAAAGTTCATTTGGTTTTACATGGAATAAGTAGTATTTTTATTTTATAGACATGTGAGCTGGGGAAAATGCCTTATAAACAGCTTAGACTTCGCTATCAGATTTCTTTTGAACATCAAAGGAAAGAGAAACAGAAGAGCCATGGCCAATGATACTCTGTTTAGAAGCAATCTTAATCTAGGGAACCATTGAAGAGTCTTACCAGTCAACAAGAGCTGTGGCCATGTGTCAGTATCTAGCATGTACCTGCTTATCCAAACTCACCAACCTGCAGCCATCGATACCCTTCTCATTTCTGAAAGATGTTATTTCTACAAAAGTCACTATTTGGACAGGTGTGTCTCTAAAGGGAATATTCATTTAGCCTTAAAAATTAAGCCTCAGAAATTAAGAAAAATATACATATAAAAGGTTTTAAACCGTGTAAAACAAGGAACAATTTAAGTTTTTGTTGTTGGTTAGCTTTGAAAAAGCAGCAAAAAAGAATGAAATTATCTGTCAAGAAACTTGTCACTCATATGAAGTAAAAATAGTATATAAATAATTATTCTTGCTGAAGTAATCAGTTTTTATGTAATATAAATTTCCATTTTGAGAGATGAAACTAAGAAATTCAGATTATCCCAGAACTGGGTAGATGGTTCAGTGGTAAAAGGTTTACTGATCAAACAAGAGGAGCAGGATTCAGTTCCTCAGCACCCACCTGCATGTCAGGAGGGCATGGTGGCTTTGCTGTGATTCCAACACTCCTTTGGCAGAGACAAGTGTCACTGAAGCAAGATGACTAACAAGTGCAACTGCAATGCAAGGTCTGGGTTCACTGCGAGATGCTGGTCAATGAACAAGATAGTGAGCAAGAAGACTTCTGACACCAGCCTTGTACCTCTACATGTATGTGCAGATGTTTGCACATGCAACCAGACAAATATAGATTCACACATGTGCAGACATGTATACATACCACAGACACATGCAGAAACACAGACAAAAAGTAAGCAGTTCAAGAGTATCTTTTGCACCACTACATGGTGATCTCTACGCATATCATTATTAATCTAGAAGGCATTTAACTAAACTTCATAAAAAATTTCAAAGCAAACTTTTATTTTGAGTACAGTCATATTTGGAATATAAAATGTTTTGGAGGCAAAAGACAGCTTCTTTTAGCAAATGCAGTATACAGATGGCCTAGGAGATTAACAGATAATTTAAAAGAAAAAAAAACCCTAGAGATTGGAACAGGGTACATTCTGTTATCTGCACATTCACAGTGACAAGCATTTTTAAATGAACCATCCTTTGATGATGGCCCCAAAGGTAAGCTCACAGAAAGCTTCAAGGCTGTGTTTCATCATAAGTCTTCAGATGGAAGCTTGTCAGTAACAATATGTAGTGATTCACACCAGGACTGGACCCTACCTGACTACTCAATCAGAGGATCCTGAATCTCTGATGTAGCTCATTAAGCACATCCTCATCAAAGAAGAGAGTGAGACAGATCAGGACATTGTCACATTCTCCCAACCACAGCTTTCTATAACAACAGGCCTTCCCTTCACAGCAAATTTTCTCTTCAATAAGCAGACTGTTATGCAAATTTTGCAAAATCTTTTTCTCCAACTCTGAAAGGCCTGATGATTTTTTTTTTGTTTTTTAACAGTTAACATTCCCAGCAATTTGCCCTCTTCATCAGGCATATTTATTTGGACATAGGAAGTGAAAACCTGTGATACGTTATCTAAATATGTGGCTTCATAGAGTTCTTAGATATTGAACCAAGGGAAAAATGTTTCCAAGGAACTCAGACAGTGAAATCTAATAAGTATGCATTACAATAGTTTACAAAAGGACTCAAAGGCAAAGTTGCATAGCCTGATAGAAGGCCAAATCATCATTCTCTTCCAACTTAACAAGGAAGGAGGAAGTGGGAGCAGATGCCAAGTGTTCCTTATAAAAGTAAGCAAGAAGCTTTCACTGTGACATAAGAATGTTAATAAAACATTAATGGCTAGTCTATTGGAAACTTAACATTGGTCTCATAAGATACCAATACTCCTCAAACATCCAGGTGGCTGCAGACTAAGTCACAGCATACAGGATCTAGAGGCAAAGAGAGAGGCTTTAAAGTAAATACCTTTCAAATTGCATTTTAAAGTAAAGGAGCTGATAGAACACGAGTATCTAGTAACTGACATGAAGGTAATTTTAAAGAATTTTAAAGACTTTTTGCTCATGTCTGTTTAAAATATGAACATGTTGAGATGATATCCTACACATGTTTGAATTCATCAAAAATAAACTCAGTCATCAATAATGTGTGAGTATTACACTCAGGACAGAAATAGAAGTATTACCTCTTGGTGTTACCTCTTGGTAACAGACTTTTACAAGGAATTAAGCCACCGACTCCAACTAATCTACATAAGGAACAAATACTAAGCAATACCTGAATACTGTTTTCAGGATTTACGGTGGATATTCACTTTATATGGCCACCTTTAGCCTATTTTCTGTTTATAGAAAATGATTGTCACAATACACATGCAATGCTCTCTGAGTCAGGTGAGTGAAAGAATACATATTTTAAGAGTACAGCTATGCCCTAGTTTAGGTTGTAAAAGCTAATTACATTGGCAATACAAGACAAGTAGCAGTTGTTATACTGTCCTCTTAACAGGCTGAGTACACAGAAGGATCAGTCTTACTTAAGTGACCTCAAGGGATTATATTAACTGGCTGTGATGTGCAGCAAAAGTTCCAGTCTCTTGGAATATAAGATATATTTTTATCATAATGCATGCCACAGTTACCTGTTTATTTTGCCTGTCACTAGTTTCATGAGATAAAGTAGTTAATATAAAATATTTGCTTAAATGAGTGCGTCCAACAATGCTTGTTATTAGTTCATAGCAGGTTTTATTTGGGGAACTCACCAATTACATCTATCACCATGAAGACAGGTATGAAACTCCTACACTGGGAATGAGGTAGAAAATATTATGATAATAATATGAAGACCTATGATAAAAGATCTTCAATGACATTTGAAACTCAACTTATTAACCTGTAGCTTAATTGCAATCATTTCATAACCTATGATCAGTGGGCCACTATTTCGCTTTTAAATGACTTAACTAGAAATCTAGCATTCCCCAAGTGACCTTTCATAAGAGTGTCTGAGATGGGGAAGCTGTACTTTCAAACTCCTTTTCAGACATTGTCTCTTGCAGTTTTACATATCGTCTTGCCACCAGGACTGCTAAGTAGTCTCACTGATGTGCACCTTCACAGAATTAGAGATTCCTTAAAAGTGTGCAGTGCCTGTGCAGAATGTACTATAAAATAAACATGGTACTAATTAAATATACAGTGAAAGCATATGCAATATGGAATAGCCAAGGCCTTTAGTGAAAAAAGAAAAAGTAAAAAATCTAATCCTAACAAAGTAGGTCAAGAAGATACTGTTATTTCCTCTTTCTACATTGGTCTTTCTGTGCCACTTTCTCCCAAGAACTCCTTCTCCTGCTCTCCATTTTCCACCTATTTCTTTCATTTGTTCACTGAGCAAAAATAATATTTAAGGAGACTGCCTTGAAGTAGCCCTTAATTAGCCTTACGTTCTGGAGCAATTCAGATCATCAAGTGTCAATAAAATGCAGAATGAGGGGAGATTAAAATATCTGTGCTATGTTCTTTTCCTCATGGAATACGTTAAGAATAAACTCCTAAAAGATTCATTGAAAATCTGATGAGCAAAGGAGTTCACTAAGGCTCAGATTTCTCAGCATGAATTCTCAGTGCTCAGTCATGATTATTTTCTATGGCTTTGCAAAGGATCCACATCTGTGTAATTCTTGAATTTCCATCCTTCATTTTGTCTGGCATTCAGTAGTTTCTTAGCAGACATTTGTTTTCACAATTGCAGGAAAATTAATCATAGTAGATAATTGGAAATGTAGAGGAACATATCCAGTCATTTAACAATTTCTCTTTCCCATTACACAGCAAGTCAAGCATGTGTGAATATGAACCTGGGAAAATGAATCATTTCCAAGAATTTATTAGAGCAAGAAACTTCTGTGGGTCAGAGAGTTCTAACAAGTCCTGATAAGTAATACAGTGCCTTTGTTTTCTTCTTGGATGGATTCATTTTTTTTAAACAAGGAAAATTAAATATGCAGATTTAGGAGTGTAGTTCAGTAACAAAGTACTTGCCTAGCATGTATAATGGTAGACTGCTTGCTTAATATCTATAAAATACTAGACTCAATTACAAGTATGATAAAAAAATCTATCAATCAAGAAAATAAATAACTGACAAAATTAAAAGTCCAGAATAAACCTTAGCCATACAGAAAACAGCAGTTATTTTATCATCATGTTTATTTGTTTTTATTTTGTTTGTTTGTTCATTTGTTTCTGTGACTAGATTTTCTACCACATTGTACAGTGTTTGAGAGCTGGAACATAGCTTACATACCTTTAAAATCAAAGATGATACAATGTTTAAACATCTGTAGATGGGAGGCAATGACCAATCAGCTGTGCAGTCCTTTAATCCCAGCACTCAAGAGGCAGAGGTAGATGGATCTCTGTGAGTTTGAGGCCAGCCTGGTCTACAGACTGAGTTCTTGAACAGCCAAAAGCTCATTGTACATTGAAACCCCACCTTGAAAAACCAACAAATCTACCAACCAACCAACCAACCAATCAACCACGAAACAACAACATGACAACTATATTCAGATTAAATCCTTGTTTGTCTCTAGCACAATTCTTAGGAAAGCACTACATTTGGGAAAAAAGGGATGGATGACTGTGTAAGTAATGCATGTAGATCTTCTCAGCATTGCCCAACTTCTACACTGTCAACATTCACACTGTGATCTGGAAGATAGGTCATCATAATATGGCCTGAGAGAGTCCAGTGTCTGGTTCAACATCTGTGAAATTTTCAGAGAGGAACACAAAGAAATAAGCAGTAGATATTCTAATATTTTAACTTCTGTAGGCTAGCCTGAAGGGAGATCTGACACATTTCTTGCTTCTGGAAACTTCTGGGTGAGGCTATGTGTCCCAAGCTTGAATCCTTAGTCCTTTCTTTATCTTCTTAAGCTTAGAAATATATTTTGATAGTTTAAGATGAGTTTCTGCTGTTGTTTATATTATAGAACTGTAAAATATTAATTACTGTATGGTGAGTAGAGAACTCTTGTCCTCTGTGAGCAATAGAGAAGATCATAATCAGTCAAAAAAGCAGCAGAGTTGGGTAAAATGAAGAAAAGAATCTGAAAGAACTTAATCTGAAAGCAGCAGAGTTGGGTAAAATGAAGAAAAGAATCTGAAAGAACTTAGTAATCAAATCATTTGGGATTGAAATGTCCCTTCTCAATCTTCTCTTCTGTTTACTGTCATGTTAATTGATGGATACCTTCAGGCTCAATATACACAATATACAGGCATGAAACTGGAGATACAATGGGAGTAGATAAAATGGAGGTACAATGCTACAGACAGAAATGGTGCTGCCTTATTGGAGTGACACTTTCAAACTTAAAAGTTTAGAAAAACCCATGCCAAGACAATGCTCTGCTTTAGTCTTGTTCCACAGAGAGCTTAGCCCAGGTACTTCAGAAAGGATGGATGCAAAGGATGAATAGAAAGTGAGCACTGGTGAGAGAAGAAGCTGGGGCTCAACCCATTCCAAGCTGCCCTAAACTGTGTTTTGATTGAAACCAGTCAGTTCACTTGGTTGTATCTTAATGTATCCAACTGAAAAAAAATCTCATCATCTGTTTACAGTATTGAAACCTATGGCATTTAATAGAACAAATTTAATCTTTCTGTTCAAATTCAACATGAAATTCTGATGATAAATCGTATATTCAACTTCTTCCTTCAAATAACAAATGCTTTACTTTAAATCTCAACAGAATAATTTAATATGAAAAGAGTTACCAATGTAGAAGTAAAAAATGAATTAGAGAAATAAAATAAGGGACTTGATTGAAGATGCTTGGAAATACCAGCACTCATGGAAAGGCAGAGAGGAATCTGAGAGATCCATGGGGGCTTGGAGGAAAGATCTAGCAGTGGAGGATGCCCGAGAAGAACAAAGTGTCTATGGAACAACTGAAAAAGGGATGGTCTCATGAGGACATGCTGTTAAAAAGTGGTCTTATGACATTGGAGAGAAAGGTGGCAGAGTACGTGGGGAGAAGAAGTGAAACTAGAGACAACTGCAGAATAGGTTGTCGCTGAGTGGGATCTGTTCATGGGGATTGAGGGGGAGAGCACAGGCCTCAGTGCTACCCACAGGCTGCAAGCATGATAGTTGGCTGGTGAGCTGGGGAACGACTGAAGCTGAGGGAAGGGGGTTGTGCAGCAATCAGGGGCTTGGGCATTACACTGCCCAGCAGCAGGGTCACCCTCACTGTGAGCACCAACTGAATATTGGAGATGGATCTCAGCGAAATTCCAGTATTTATGGCACTTCAGAAACCAGACTAATGACTCACTCCAGTATTTGCATGCAAAGCTGTTTGGACAAAGGAATATACAGCAGTTGGCAATGACATTTTAATGGATGAATGTGGGAAAGAAGGCCAAGTGGAGATGTGAGAGCAAAGCAGAGAGTGGCAGAGCTAGAGATAGACAGTGCAGGTATTGTGATGAGTGTGAGAGTGCAGCTATCGTTCATGGGGGAGCATGTTGTCACTGCTGAACAGGGCTGGCAGGATGGTGTGCAGAAACCTGGGACTCACACAGGTTCTGCCTCCGAATGGGCTGCCCATCATCACTCTGCCTCTGAGCAACAACCAAGATATCCAGTCATTGGTCATTTTCTGGATTAAGCCTGCTGGAAAGACTTCCATGGTTTGTGCTGCGACTGGAGCCAAGTTGATATCTATGGTCTGTGCTACAGCCAGAGGTCATGCTGGTGTCCATGATCCAAACACCCGAGGGAGGCCGTGTTGATGTGGTCTGTGCTGCTGCTGGAGGTGGTAACAGTGTCTATGGCCCGTGCTGCCACTGGAGATCATGTTGATGACCATGATCAGGGCTGCTGCAGGAGACTATGTTGAAATCTGTGTTTTCTGCTGCCATTAGAGGCTGAGTGTATGTGGTCAGTGCTCTCTCCTGCTGCTATGGGCCAGGAAGTTTCTTTTGCAGCGCCATGCCATTGATGACTGCAGACCCATAACTGAGAATGAGAGACATTGAAGGTTTCTGCAGCCAACTCTCCTCCCAAACAAAAAGTAAAAGGATATTAAAAATGAAACAGTCCAGACAGGAAACCATTGAAGTGAGTCCTTAAAAGCTGTGACAAAGATGATGAAGTGTAGCTCTTTCTTCACAGTTGACGACTTCTGTCAAGGGAGTGGGAAGGACTCAGTTATCTTTAAAGGGCTGGCCACTGTGAACTCAATAATGCTCCAGTGAGTATATAGGCAACATAAAATTGACTTGCTGAGTTTGTTTGGTTTTGGGGAGGGGGAGCACAAAGATGGTCCCGGCAAGAATAGGAAGCAAATGTGATACTAGTGCATTTTATGAAATTCCTAAATAATTAATAAAAATATTACATTTAGATAAAATGTACTAGAACAGAGCACAATTTATTGTTTTCTTCTGGCAAATGTTAAATAACTATCCCATGATTCAGATAAAGAATTCCTGAATTGAAGAATCTGCAAATTTGTAAGTATTCCCACACTGGAAGATTCCAAAATGATGTCATTGAAGGTGGAGCTGGAGAGAAAGCCTTGCATATCAACTCCAGCACCAAATGCGCTGCCATGTCACCCTTGTCAGAAATCAAGATTACAAGCTAACTAGGGGCAGATTAGATCTGTAAAAGGACTGAACACCAGTCAGTTTTCCCAGTGCCAACATTTTAAGATGAGATATACATAGTAGTCTCAAATGTAAACTTCTGACAGACCTATGGTCCCACTGTCAGCTTGGGCTAGCTGTGGAGCCTGGGTAGGCAAGATCCTACTCCTAAGCAGATCTCCCAGGTTTCCATTTTGGGGTCTTTAAAGAAGACATATTTTTCCTTAGACATCTCATTTTAAGTCTGCTATTTATGTTTGTACTTCCTTCTGGCTACTACTTCAGTTGTCTCTATGCTTAAGAAATTCTAATTTCATTTTTTATTGTTTCTTGCATAATATGTAATGAGTAGTTACCAACTAATACTGTGCCTGTGTACTTGGCCAATGCTTATGCACCTGCCCTATAGGACAGCACATGTCTTTAAACATACTAAATTTGTCATCTGAATTTTCAGAACTCATCCATCAGGTGTAAAACTTCTAGTTTCCTAGCTCCTCTGGCATGAAAGATCCCTGGGAGAATAGTTGTTTTGCCATAAACACTAAAGAACATATTTTGACAATTGAGTAAAAGAGAAATCAAATGTGTCAGAGAGGTTTAACATTTACCATACATGGTGGAACTACAAAAACTGGTACAATTTTTTGTTAGGTTTTATACCATTCTCCACTTTTCTACATACACCAAGGTTTCATCTATGAAACACACTAAAATAAAATTATTGATAACTTTCATGAACTATAAGACATGATATGTTACTTCTTTTGCTTACTTATTTTTAAAAGTTAAGAAATGTCACATTTGACCACCTTAATGTTTTATTTTTAAACTATTCTTCTTTTATTCTATTTATTAGGGCAATGACGCTCATTGTTAAGGGCTGGGATCCTTGCTAATAATGTGTGGTTGTGCTAGCATTAGAACTGCTTTTTTTGCTTGGTTGTGGCTGGACAGAGTGTATTTCCCTTTTGAAATAGTAGAGTGAACTGTCTGGCTGCCATCACTGGGGAAAGCATTCCACTCAGCTGACTCTTCAGCTCAGAGATTGTTTGCTTTGGCAGAGAATGCAAAAAGGATACTTGTCTTACCCGCAAAATATATATTATAAATGATAGGCAGAACATTATATATCTGAATGGATGAAAAGTGATCTATTTACTCTGAAATTATCAAATCACCAATCTTACGGGTCTCAATAATAAACATACACACACAGAAACACACAGATACACACACACACACACACACACACACACACACACACACTTATCTGTTTAACTCCATGGCAACCAGGATTATAGAATGTGTCAACTAAATCCTCCCCACTCCATTTTACCTCCCAGTTTAGGATCTAATCCTCCTCTGCCTGCTTGACTGCTTTGTCGGTTCCAGGGCCACAGCGAAGTTGCATCAACTGGGCGCCTTAAAACGATCTATCACCCTTTCCTTACACCACGCCAGGGCAACTCAGCATCTCCTACCTATATAGTACAGTCTATAACAGCAGCTGAGACTCACTTCTCAAACCCTGGGACTGTGTGTGGTTTCATGAGATTATTCATCCATCTCAGAATGAATTGTTTTGCTATTTTCGGAATGGCGAGCTAAAATAAACAGTCAAATTAATAAGAAATAAAATGGAGAGGAAAACTTTAAAATATATTTAAAATGGATTTAGGTCATTGTATAATCTTGGCTTACTTTATCTGTGCTACATCCTTACATGACCTCAGAGAGTTAAGGATTAAGCAGGATTGACATAGATATGCAGAGAGAGAGAAAGAGAGAGATTAGATGAGGCAAAAAATAAGCAGAACAAAGCAAAACAAACCCACACAGGGTCAGGATTTCAGTTATGATTTGATTAATTTAAGGGAGGGAGAAATGAATTACTTAGGGACTTAGCTTTATGAGGGTACCTCAGAAAATATGGAATTATATGTGTGTGCATGCACATGCATGTGTGCAAACACACACACACAAACACACACACACACACACATACACACACACACACTTCTGTATAGATATATAGGGATGAATAAAAAATGACCCATTATCTCTTCTGTGGAGTAAAGTCAGTAGAATTTGTTCTAGTTATTTAAATTCTGTTTTTAGAGCTATTTTTTTTTTTACATGAACTGAAAACTTTTTAATTCAGTTGAGGGGAAACACATATCCTCTCTGAGTCCAGCTCAGAATACAGTACTTCCTTAGTGAAAAGGAAATGTTCATTCAGATATCACTAATAAAAATACTCTAAGATGTGCAATTTTATAATTTATACATGGAATGAGAGAATGTTTGACTAAATATTGAAACCTTAAATAATTGAAATGAGGATTTCTCTATAGAGACAGCAGGACCCCACATCAGTGAATGGCTGGGAGAAGGCTGTGAGGAGAGTTTTCTGTCCCCACAGGTAATTCCAAACTGATCAGCATATGCCCTGGCCTAAACCTTTCCTGCTTGTGGCCTTTATCATAAGTAACTGCTGTCATCTGTGCTATACTATATCTAATAAAGGTTTTCCTAACCAATTCTGTCATTATAAGAGTATCACAGAATGTGCTTAGAAAATCTAGATGATGTGGATCAATGATGCTGCTGCTCTAACACACACACTGTTCTATAGTAAACTCTATAGTATATTAACTGAAGTACCCAGAAAGAAGTCTAATCAACATTGAACATTCAATGAGGTGAATTAGCTGACTAGAACTTCAGTGATTGTGGAGAATGTTAATGCTGTAGAGACAGAGCCAAATCATCTTAAGCTGTGAGCTCCTTATAATAACCATTTATTGTCCAACACTGTGTGTGACCTGAAAGCTCTCCTTGTAACTTTTAGGTAAACATTTTCATAATGTTCCAAGAGACCTCTAACTTTTACCAATCAAAAGGCTAAAGCCATCATCAGATGACATCTGAGGCTACCAGCAGAGACTTCATGTTTGCTGTAACATGTCTACATGATGTATCCACCAAAGTATTTGTTTTGATTTATGACATCCTTTGCCTTGGTACTACGAAAACCTGATGCAGATGTCACCATAATGGAACGTGGTTTTTATGGTAACTTATGTTTGTGTTTACAAGTCATTAATATTTGGGTCTAGACATATCTTATTCCCGCTCAAAACAGACTTATGCTTTTAACAATAACAGATAGGAGTCATTCTACAATACCAAGTACAGTAAATACATAAATCAAAACCAGTCATTTCTTCTCATTCTCAAGACTTATATACCATGAATAACTATATGCATATCAGTTTTATGGGACATAGAAGACAGTACATTTGTGTACCTCATATTCTACATAGACCCATGAGTCTCAACCAGCAAGGTGACATTTGCAGGGCTAGTGTATCCCTATGGGATGTTTTAGCTTCATCCTACAGAATCTTAGTCTATTGTTGTCCAAAATGGTGTTATGTATCATGTGTCTATACACTTTCTCACAATGCAAGGGGAAGAGAGAAAGGGCCAGTTGATGGCTTAGAGTGTTTAAATAGTCCTGAAATGCAAACATATCAAAGAGAAGTGTTATCACCAGAGCCGAGATGCTCTACAGAACTTTTATCATCTTTGAGGAAATTTGGCATTAAAAAGCAAAGGTCCTAAAGTTTTCAAAACACACAAAAAATCATGGTTAAAAAATTTTATTCTCTCTTCAAGGCTAAATAGTAGTGTCTATTAAATAGCTCAGAGAAAGGATAAAGAGGAGGGACATGACAAACAGATCAGCAGGGCCTACTAATTCAGCCAGGTTTGTGTTCTGTGTAAATGTGTTTTCTTGCAATACCTGCAGCCAGTGACCTCTATTGGTAACGATGCTACCTTACTTAATGTGTGATGCAGCTCAGAATCTCATAGCACTGCATCTTTGTGAGTGACACAGGAGAGAATACTACTCCAACCTCATGGGCCTTTGTGGATCACTTCACTTCTTCGGCTTGTAGGATTATGGGTGACTTGTGTGTGGAATAGGTAAAAACCTGGTCTACTTTAAAGCAGGGAGAACCAATTTCTCGTTCCATTAAGTTTTCCTTGTTTGTTTTAAGTAACATTACTTAAGCATAGCTGGCCCACTGTATTCCAGGGTTCCTTTCTTATTTAAATAAAAATTAGAGGGCTGGAGAGGTGGTTCAGAGGTTAAGAGCACTGGCTGCTCTTCCAGAGGACCCAAGTGTGGTGGTGTATGTTACCTGTTACCACACGTCCAAGGAATTAGACATTTTCTTCTGATCTCTAGATGTACCGGACATTCAAGTGGTGCCTAGATATACAGACTAAACATCCATATGCATAGAATAAAAATTAAAAATATATATAAAAAGCTTTCTCAAAATGTGGCAACTGTATTGGATATGTTTCAGACTCTTCTTGTGTTTTTCTTCTAAATAACTGTAATTTAACTCTACTGTGTTATATATTGTAAGTATTTCAGACATAATTGTGAAATTCTACAGGTTTTCACAGGCTTTCATAAACAGCCTTATATGAAACTGGAGCATCTTCAGATGTAGGGATGAGTGCTATGTCTGGAAACCAAATACCATCAGCTCCTTAGGGACGCTGTGTAACTCATAAATAAGCAACTGCACACATCTCAAAGGTACATTTTAAATTTTGGTATATATACAGTGGTGTAGCTATCCCCATAATCATGATACTGTTGTGATTCCCACATCCTGTTGGAAATGTTTTCTAAGCCCCTCTGTAATTGCTCACCTACCTCTCCCATCCAACAGATCAAGACATTCCACTGTGGGTTCACTGCTTTTTCTAATATTCTGTATAGTGTGTAGACACATTTTTATCTAACTCCCTTCACCCAGGATCATTGTTTTTCTCTGTCCATGTTGTATGTATTAAGTCTCTTCATTTTCTTATTCAAACTATTCCTTACCAATACTTCCAAACTATTAATTTCACCAGGAGACGCCATTTTTTGTCACTGCAGAGGCTTAAAGTTGTACTCGGATGCTGAAATTATGTGTAATGTTTACAAACTCTCTGGGACCAAGCCTGTTGCCTTCTCACCACAATAAGACAACCTGCAGGATTCTCTGGGCCACCATATTGTGCCCTGGTATTCACACTGTTTAGCAAAATCCCATTCTCTCATCCTCTACCCATTTAAAGATGCCCTTTTAGAGGAGTTATTGATTCCCCTGTAAATCTTTATCCTTCCTAGAAGCCCAGTTTCCAACTCTCAATGGGAAGACAGTGAGTTGGGCAGCCTGGTTCTCCTCTTCCTCATCAGATCAAGTGTTAATTCAGTGTAGCTGAAACCTCTTTCCCCACAGAATATCAAGACTGTGGTTTATAAAACTAAAAAGCAAGAGCAATGGGAGTGGGAATGGGAGGAATTGAGGATGAAGAATGAGAGAAAAAGAGAAAACTATGTCTTGAACTTTTGTTCCCATTTTAGTCTTGTTCCTCACTCTGTGTCTCTGTTTCTCTTTTTTGCTTGCTCTCTCTACCTCTCTTGGTAAGTAGAGAGTTAATGAGAAGAATATGAAGAGTACTGTAGTCTAATAATATATGAACTAAGTCCTCAGTCCCTAATCCTACCTCTTCCGATAATGTAGAACAAAGATCGTGCATTAATAAACAGAGGAACTCAACCTAACATTAATTTTTCATGACATTGTCGTACTGTATAATTTAAATAATTTATATGTACTTGTAAACCCAAAATATTAATGGATTCAGAAACATCTTTTAAAAGGAATTTAGTAAAATATTTTCAAGTCTTAGAAATATCTACTATAGAATAGTAAATATTACCCATACTACTACTTTCTCACATCAAACAGTGATGGAGACTGAGCAGACTCCAAAGAGCATTTTAGTTCATCCTTTTTCCTCCATGAAGCATCTTCAGTTCCCAGCATCACAGAGAATCTGGTAAAGGAAAGAGGAAGGTAATTCTGCCCAAAGAGCTTACAAGTAGGAAAAAATGTGAATCTTTTATCCAAACCTACTTCAAGGTGTTTGGAAGTTTTTTAGAGGTCCTAGGCTTGTCCCTACATTCTGGAAACTCAACCAGAAAGCCACAGCATCAGACACAATACAAATGGACAGCATCACCTACCTTTGTGCCACACAGACTCAACCAGGGGTCAATAAGAAATAGACCCCTTCAGAATGATGACAAGTTACAGTTTTAGAGGTAGCCATAGCTCAGTGTCTCTTTAGAACTAATAGTTCCTTTATTTCTAGTCACAACCATGCCTGAACTTTCAGGGGTAAGAGCATATTTAAAATCTCAATTTCACACCACTCTCATATATTTCATTCTTGAAATAATTATCTGTCAGCATATTGAGTATACAGTTGGCAAGGATGCCAAGTTCTCAACATTTTTTTTTAAAAGCTTGAAGATCTCCTATAGTTTTTTGAAGCTTCTCACAGAAATGGACATTATGGGAATGATTGCATTTATGTGATATTATACAAAAGAGAGTAGAGGGAAGAGAGACTTCACATACCACTGGAGCTTGATATGATGCATGATGGAGCAGGCCCTATCATTCTATTAGGCATAGAACTCTGTGGATTCATCAAAACTTAGAAAAGTGTATACTCCAAACATTGAAGTTTACTGAGTATTTCTTTTCTTTTTTTGTGACCTTGGGGGGTATAATTTCCCCTTTTTAGTTTTTTTGTTTGTTTGTTTTTAATCTCATACAATGTACTTTAATAATATCCACCCTATTCCCAACTCCTTCTAGGTCTTTTTTTTATAACTTATTTTTTCTCAAATCGTAATTCATTCACACAGGGCTTATAAACACAGAAAGGCAGGATGTGGGGAAGGGGATGACACTGGAGTGTGGGTGTTCAGGGGGAATACAGATATCTTCAGAACCAGGTATCGGCTGGGTGAAGGTTCAGGGGACAAGTCACTATGACTCTGCCTATGACTCACTCGTCCTTATCTAAGTTGGTATTGTCTGCCAAGGCTACCTATTTACAAGGTCTATGACTACTCAGGCTTGTCAATTTCCACAAAAGTTGCCTGTTTACATTAGCTTATACCCATCTGTTTCAATGTTTTTCCACAGAGACCCAAGACTTGGTGTTAGTTTACATGTATGACAGGCCTATTGCTGATTTTAGGCCTATGGCTGATTTTAGGCCTTCAGTGTGTAAGCAGGGCTGCCCCTGACATCTCCTCCCTTCTCTAAGTATAGAAGGGCTGTGTCAATTCTAATCTTGCGAAGGCAGGGATAGAGGCCTGACCTCCAGTATTTGAAGGGGACTTTGTAATGGCTCCAGTCCCCCTGTCGTTCTCCAGTGAAGCATGAGGGCCATACCCATCCCGATGTCTTTTTCCTGGAGAGGGGATACTTTTGACATCAACCCCTATGCAGTCAGGCATGTCCCTCAGGGAACCCAGATAGATATTTTTATCTTTTATTTATATTCCCTTGCAGTGCTTAGCCTCGAAGCTTAAGCAAGAATTCAAATCACCTGACAGAGGGGGTTCTGGGTGGCCTCTCTCTGCTTGGTCTAGGGGCAGAAGTCCCCCCCTTTTATGTTGGGTGGAGATGGGTTTTGGAAACACCCTGTATAAAGTAACAACCTCATCTTGAGTCTCGTGGTCCTCCATAGCTAACTTATGATAATGTATCTGAGTAGGTTTTGCTACCAAATTATTTATCTGTTGTATCACAGAGTTAGTCCGCCTATTTGAGGGCCAGGGACCATCAGAAAAAAGCAAAAAGAACCCAAATAATGGTCCCAAGATGGGAAGAAATAGGGTTGACAACCTTGGAGAGGCTGAAAACCAATTCTTGTACCAGCATTCATCTGTCTCTTTCTCTCTCTGATTTTTCTTAGGGCCTTCACTACCTATTTCATGCTCTATTTAACCCTCCTTGTCTTGCCTATGTAAAGGCAACCTTCTTCTTTAAGGGCTGTACAGTCAAGAGCTGTACACAGCCTTTTCTATTGTACTAGAGTAAATCAAGTCCAATAAGGATCTTTTCGATTTTAGGAGGTCTCTTCAGACAGCGAAAGGAGGGATTTCTTCAGATTAGTGATATCAATCTCTAGCTGTTTGATGTTCTTGTCAGTGGCCATTCAAAGGTCTGAGTAGTATAAATTCGGAGGCCAGCATCTGGATTAGAACTTCTAACAGCAGACATCACAGGTGATTCATTTTTACCTGGAAAGAAAAAGAAGGGAATTCTCAGGGAGATTTCTCTTCCCTGGAAGTAAATTGTTATTCATCGTATTTATAGTTGGTCCTGGCTTTGTGGAGTTATCTATTTCTTTCATTAATCTTTTTGGTAGCCGGTTAGCTGTGCCTTCTGTGGTATCAGACAGGCATATCAATCCTCGGCCCCATAAGGGAACTGGGTCTGGGCCATTCTCTTTAAGGGTAAGAGGGTGCTTCCCCATATCTGTGGCAAAGTTTCATTGGTCTTGGTGGTGCCAGAGGCAGTTAGCAGCAGATTTGCCATGAGCTTTCAGCTTTAGAGAGATAAAAGTGAACAAGGCATGATGGAGAGTATTTCAGGGGGACTTCTTCTGAGGGGGTACCGTTCCCCCTCTTTTGTTTTTAAAGCCAATTTTTCAGAGTTCTTGTAAAATCAGGGCAGAAGCGCCAACACTCGCTCCTTCCACATTCAGAGAGTCATGAAGACCCTATTTAAGGATATATAAATCTATATTAATAATTAATAATCTTTTGTCAAAGGACTGTTATAGTACCGCCGACAACTAATCAGACTATATAATATATCATTTAGTAATAGCTTCTTCTACTTTTTGTGAGATTTCCTCTCTTTTGTCAATTAATTGTTGAGGAAAATTAGGATTTACATCTCTCTTGAGAATATTGAACAGAGACTTAAATTCTTTTGTGGAGAGCTTAAAATAGGATCTTAGCCAATTAGCAACTGCTAGAAACTTTTGAAATTAATTTAAAATGAGTAAACTCTCTCCCTCTCTTTTTTTTAGACCCTTTATCTGTGTTTTTTTTTCCTTTGGATAGTATATGTATTTACCTTTCAATGTTATCTCCTCTCCCATTCTCCCCCAAACCCACTTATCCCATACATCCTCCTCCTAATTTTTGGGAGGGTGTGCTCCAAACATCCTCTAAGTCCCATCTCCCTGCTGTCGAATTCCCACACAGTAGGGGATCCAAATTTTAGGGGACGATGGCCCTCCACTTTCACTGAAGTCTAACAAGGTCACCCTCAATTCCCTACACAGGTGCATGAGTCCCTCCCTTTGTGCTCTTTTGCTGGCGGATTAGATTTTGGGAGCTCTGGTTGAAACTTTAGATACTCCTTCTAGAAAGGACCAAAGCATCCACACTTTGGTCTTCCTTCTTCTATGTGAGTTTTATGTGGTCTATATGTTGTTTCTTAGAAATTGTGAGCTTTTGGGCTAATATCCACTTATCAGTGAGTGCATACCATGTATGTTCTTTTGAGATTGGGTCACCTCACTCAAGATGATATTTTCCAGCTCCATCCATTTGTCTAAGAATTTCATGAACTCATTGTTTTTAATAGCTGAGTTGTACTCCATTGTATAAATGTACCACATTTTCTGCATCCATTCTTCGATTGAAGGGCATCTGGGTTCTTTCCAACTTCTGGCTATTATAAATAAGGCTGCTATGTTGCTTCCTGTCATTTTTGCTAGTAGTGGAGACATCGTTTGTGTGGTTATCTTATTTTGGGTTCGATTGAAAAGGATTATTTTCTTGCTCTTTCAAGGGTATGTTTGCTCTCCTTGTATTGGAGCTTTCCTGCTCTTATCTTTTGTAGTGCTGAGTTTGTGAGAAGATATAGTGTAAATTCGGTTTTGTCATGGAATATCTTGGTTTCTCTGTCTATGGTAATTGAGAGTTTTGCTGGGTAAAGTATCCTGGGCTGGCATTTATGTTCTCTTAGGGTCTGTATGATATTTGTCCAGGATTTTCTCGCTTTTATTCTATCTGGTGAGAAGTCAGGTGTAATTCTGATGGGTTTGTCTTCATATGTTATTTGGCCTTTTTCCCTTACTGCTTTTGAAATTCTTTCTTTGTTTTGTGCATTTTGTGTCTTGATTATTATGTGACAGGAGGTATTTCTTTTTTGATCTAGTCTGTTTGGCGTTCTGTAGGCTTCTTGTGTGATTATGGGCATCTCATTTCTTAGGTTAGGGAAGTTTTCCTCAATAATTTTGTTGAAGATATTTACAGGCCCTTTAAGTTGGGAATCTTCACTCTCATTTATACCTATTATCCTTAGGTTTGGTTTTCTCATTGCGTCCTGGATTTCCTGGATGTTTTGTGTTAAGAACGTTTTGCATTTTGCGTTTTCTTTGACAGTTGTGTCAATATTTTCTAAGGTATCTTCTGCACCTGAGATTCTTCTGTCTCTTGTATTCTGTTGTTGATGCTTTTGTCTATGACTCCTGATTTCTTTCTTAGGTTTTCTATCTCCAGGGTAGCCTCCCTTTGTGATTTCTTTATTGTTTCTATTTCCATTTTTATGTCCTGGATGGTTTTGTTCAATTCCTTCATCTGTTTGTTTGTGTTTTCCTGTAATTCTTTAAAGGATTTTTGTGTTTCTTTAAGGACTTCATCCTGTTTACCTGAATTCTCCTCAAGTTTTTTGATAGTGTTTTTTATTTCCTTCATATAGTCCTCTATCATCCTCATTAGAAGTTATTTTAGATCTGGTTCTTGCTTTCCTGGTGATATGGGGAGTCCAGGAGTTTCTAATGTGGGAGAACTAGGTTCTGATAATGGCAAGTACCTTGGGTTGCTGGTGGTTGTGTTCTTGCACTTGCCTTTTGCCATCTGGATCACCTTTGTGCTATCTGTGCTGTCTCTGACTGGGGCCTGTCTTTCCTATTATCTAGGTTGTTTCAGAACTGTTTGGGATGGGTTTTGCTGCTGGGGTTAGAGCTGAGGCCCAAGATCTGCTCCGTGCTCAGGTGGAAACCTGTAGGGGCCCGGGCTCCAGCTCAGCAGTGGATTCCTGGTCCCAGTGGGTCCTGGTTGCTCCCTGTTTGGGGCAAGTAACTGCTTGGTTTAGAGCTCCTAGGAGCCCCGATTCCTCTTGTTTCTGTGAGATTGGGTGCACAGCTGATTCCCGGGATTTGCCTAGTGCATGGGCTCAGACTGGAAGGAACCCGCACTCTGGGCCAGGAGTGAATTCCTTGGTCCCAGTGAGTCCCAGTTGCTCCCTGTTTGGGGCAAGTATTGCCACCTCCTAGCTTAAGATACTGCTTGGGTTAGAGCTCCTGGGAGCCCCACTTCCTCTGGGTTCTGAGAGATTGAGTGTAGAGCTGACTCCCAGGAACTGCTCGGGCCCAGACTGGAAGGAACTGTGCCCCAGGCCAAGAGTGAATTCCTGGGTCCTAATGGGTCCTGGTTGCTCCTTGTTTGGGGGCAAGTATTGCCACCCCCTAGCCTAAGATGCTGCTTGGGTTAGAGCTCCTGAGAGCCCTGCTTCCTCTAGGTTCTGTGAGATTGAGTGCAGAGCTGCCTCCTGGGTTCTGCGAGTGCTCGGGCCCAGACCAGATGGAGCCTCCGCTCCGGGCCAGTAGTGAATTCCTGGGTCCCAGTGGGTCCCGATTGCTCCCTGTTTTGGGGCAAGTGCTACTTTTTCCTTACCTGGGATGCTGCCTGAGTTAAAGCTCCTGGGAGTCCCTCTTTCAGTTTTCTGGGGTTGGGTTCAGAGCTGCCGCCTGTGACCTGCCTACTGAGTACTTGTTTATAAACATCATTGAATTGTATTAAATTTATAGCTAGAAGACATGACGTTTGGAATAAAAATCCCATGAAACCAGGACAAATGTTTACTTATGAAATGCATGACTAAGTTCTTTAAAAGCCAATGTATTGTGGGATGTGAGAAATAGAAATCCTACTTCAGGGTTGTCCTATGTTAAAAGACATAGAGCCTCTTTATCATCCTTGCTCGATCCAACCAAAATCCACTCTTGTAATTCAAAAAAAAATTAGTAAATAATCAATCCTTTTGTGGATTCAGGAAGCACTTTTTATTTGTTCATGTACCCATCCTGTCAGGAGGAGACTACAGACTAGTTTGCATTTATATGTCAGAGTGTTCAAAACTCAGTCTCACCTTTGTGTTTTTGCATCTGTGAAAGCAGAAGCTCTTCCACTGAGTCACGTGTAGCAGGCAGAGACTCATCCCTAGGGTAGAAACTGCAAATTTGCTAGTTGATGAGCTAACGTGTTTCAATTATTTCTGATCAGTTCCCCCAGTTTTATGCTACTTGTTTCACTCTCGTTTGGGACTTCTGTCCCCTAATCTCAAGGTCATTTCATTTTCTGAAAGGTTTTTTGAGTGTATGTGTGTGTGTGGGGGGGTGTATGCACTCACATGTGCCTGTGGCTGTGTGTGTGTGTGTGTGTGTGATGAAACAGGAGTAATGAAGTAGTCTAAGATATTTCTCTAAGGGTCTATCTGGCAGCAGTAAGCAGTGCTTGTTTAATAAAGGTAGCCTTGGGCCAGTGTACAAAGATAAAGCACTGTTAACTAAGATCAGTTTATCATAATGTTTTCAACCAATTAACAGAAATGCTTGCTAGCTCTAATAGCTATTCCTACAGGAGAAGTCCCAGCTCAGGCTAGTCCATAGAAACAAAACACTTGAAGGTCTCTTGGCTACTATTCCTCATAGTCTCAATTAATTTTGTATCCCAGTAAAGAAATAAATTCTTCATGAGTTTTATTAAGACAGAAATTGTTTTACATTCTTTGAAATATGACTATATCTTAAAAACCTAATTGAATGCCCCATGAATGTTATACATCCTATACTTCCATGAGTATACTTCCTGATTTCCTGAGATTGAAAGAAGTTTGGCTAGACACAACAAGGTGACTTGAGTCTAGGTTACAGAAACACAAAAAGCTTTTATTTTTCTTTTTTTAAAAAGAAAACAAAGGATATAATATCTTCTCTAAATTCATTTGTGCCCTATGAATTGTATCCTCTCTATCAACTTCAGAGCTGAATATATTCCTCCCTGGCCTCACACTGCATCAAGGTAACCTTGACTACAGAGAATCAAGGCATTAGTTCAGGTTAGAGAGAGGGAGTAGAGTCTGTCCCCAACAAGGGACACCTTGAGCCTGTGGTATGGAATGTCTCCCTGAGTAAGACAAGTCAGAGCTTGACCTAATATTTCACTCTTCTGTGCTACATTTGACAAAGCATCCCAACAGTGAGTAGCTCTAGATGCACCAACTCCAGAGTTTTGATGGTTTATGAAAATGTATCAACCTGTACAAACACGATGAGTTCAGTATGGCCATCTTTAGTCAGGACATTGCATGACAGGGGGAGATCAGAAGAGGTTTAGCTAAGGTTGGAAGCTGAGTGTGAACTTGTGAATGAACTGGCATAATATTGTTGCCAGTTAATTTTTACTTTAGGCAACAAAGAAAAATATCTAACATGTATTTATTTCATTCAATAGTGAGAATATATGAAAAAGACACTCAAATTAGGAATGATTCCTCACCAGGACTGTGGGGTTACTTTGGTTTGACACTGAATTATTTTCATTTATGGGTTTCTATGACCTGGATGTAAAATTTGTTAATATTATCTTTTATTCTTAAGTAAATATTAATAGTCTTTTGGCCACAGAAATTCTTTATTGAACAAAGTCCATAATAATGTCTGTTACCATTGGACTCAGACTCTAATAGGCAAAGAGAATAAATAATTGAACAAATATCTTTTCAATGAACTACCTTGTCTATTGCTGCCTTTAACAAATAATAAGACATGCTGATGTGAGATGAGTACATGTTAAAGCACAAGCCTACTACCATTTAGCTTAATTTGTGAGAGAACCATATGAATATTCTCAATGAGAATAAAAAGCAGGCCTATATTTTAAAAAAATCAGAATTACTGAAATAAATGTGCAGAGCTAGTTTCCTCAAAAAGAAATGTGGTGGTTAGGAAAGTCAAATAAACCTTTATTGTAAATGATAGAGTAAGAATTCTTTTTATTACAATGCTTTGAGTAGTGGATCTCATAAGGAGTGGAAATGTTGGAGCACAAGATAGCAAAAAGTAGAGATAGATGGGCTGGTGGAAGAGAGAAGGTTTGGTGATGAGGGTAGAGTCAGACCATACCATGAAAGGGGACATACTACGGAGGACACCTGGTGACCTGTGTCCTCCATGTATGCTGTATCTCTTAATCTCCCATCACTTTGCTCCAGACTGAATGCCAAGTATTTTCCGTATGTCTATGGTCTTTTAAGTGCTGGAATTTCTCATTAAGATTTCTCTCAACTCATTTTTATACCTATGTCAGTGGTTATTTCTTTCCTTGTTGAGACAAAATACCCAACAGAAACAATTTAGGGAAAAAGGATTTATCTTAGCTTTCAGACAAATAGTAGGTGAGGCATAGCAGCTGGGGATATCTTTGTAGTAGCAAATCCTGCAGCTTGACCTGTTACATTTTTGCAGATCTTCCCCCACACACATATATACATGTAGTGGCAGCTCTGGCTACAGTCCTGTACTTTAGCCCTACGCCTACATCTGTCAGTAAGGCCTCATGTCCAAATGGTTCTTCAATCTCCTAAAACAGCCACACCAACTGTGGGTCAAGTATTTAAGTATGGGAGCCTGTTGGGGTCATTTCTTCTTTACACCATACTGTGCTGAAATCAGCTGATTTTTAAAAAAGAATCAGTCTTTTAATAGCACCAATATACCATTGTCATAAATAAGCTGATCTTGTAGAAAACAGCTATATTGTGAGTCATGTCTCACATAAGACCATCTCTGTTCAGTAAAAGTAGTCAGTCTTCTAACCTCTCTACATAGCAGATCTCAAACACTGTACATACTTTACAATCATTGAGGTGTTTGTCTATGACATGTATCACTTAGTTTCTACAATTTAGGGATTCCTGGAACCATTGAGGAGTATCTTACAGGCATAGACAAATCATTTTAAAGTAGATCTGGTAATTCTTTGCTCTAATGGGTCACCTCAGTTGTATTAATGCTGTAAACACTTTCTGGCACTGATCCTGCTCAATTCTGAACTCTTAGCCAAAGATCACTTGATGAAGTGTACGTGCTTATGCTCTCATCAAGAATCTAGCTAAAGCTCTAAAAAGACTTCAAAGTTGGTTAATGTTAGTAAAAAATAATTAAAAATATTAATAATTAATAATTAATAATTAAGAATACATTAATAATAATGTCTACTTCCTCTCCACAGCATCTAGAAGAAAGCTCCAGAAGCTCTTTGAGAGACCAAAATCAGATCCAGACTTTTATTTCCAACATGTATTTCTGCAGCATAGGATAAATATTATTGTCTAAATGTGGTACTAAGGAAGCCAACCAATCCCCAAGTCTTATTTATGCCATGTCTAAGTTATTTTTATTCAGGATGCTCACCCTTAGGTGTCCTTAGACTACAAATCCTGTCCGTCCATGACAGATCTTTCATTTGATCAGGTGATGATATGTATGTTTGAAGCTAATTTACAGATACACCATAACGTTTTCAGGAATGCTTCCCATCTTTTATACAGGTCTGGATACACAAAAGTGTCTCCATAGCAGCCAATACAGCTACACTGTAATTTCTTCAAGTGTTGGTCTTTATCCCTGTGTACTTGCACCCTACATAGGGAAAGCCACATGATTGGGGTTCAAACTTTGTTGAACTGAACTAAAAGACACAGTGAGCACAATCTGGTACAGGCTTGCATCAGTATCTAGGCCAAACGTATCTGTGATTTCACTTTCTGTGTATTGTGTTATTATACTTACTTTTGTCAACACAGTCCACTTGTATTTTCCCTTGACTTTTAGATCAAATGAGAGTAGCCTTGTTGCTTCTAAAACAGTTCATGCCTCTTTTCTGTCCCATATATTTGTTAATTTCTTATACCTGTATATATTGTCTTCAATTTGGGTAAGGTTATTCATTGTTGACTACTTGTGTTTTTTATAATCTTTTATTTTCTGCTCATTAACAAAATAAATGATTTCAACAGCTTCTCCATTCCTTAAAGCTCTCCTTTCCTCTCTTTCTCCCTTTCTCTCTTCCTCTTTCCTTCCCTCCTTCCTTCCTGTTCTCTCTCCCTTCCTCCCTCTCTCTTCCTTCTTCCCTCCAATCACCTTTCTCTCTATCTCCCTTGTTCTCTTCTTTCCTCCCTTTGCTTCCTTCCTTCATTCTTTTTAATTCTTTATCAAGCCTCACCAAAATTTGTTCATGTTATGATTCCAGAGTCAACTGAATAGTAGTATATTCCTTCACTATAACCCATCAAAGTGCCTTTGATCTTTAACAGTCCTTGTTTCTTCTTTTTGCCTTGTTTGTGTACCTTTTGATTATGAAACAAATGAAGAGAGAATGTGTCTAATTCTGTGTTTACAGTTGACTCAGGCATAGAACTTAAAAATGACTTCATTAATAACTCTAACCTTGATAACATACATAATTTTAGTTAACTTGCAGATAACTGCATTAATATAGTTACATCAAAAATCTCTTGGAATATATTTAGACCATTTTAATCACTGCTAAGGTAAAATAGACAGTGAGGAAAAGCTGATGCAATGGTATCAGCCTCAGGGAACATTCTACGGAACAATCCTCAAGGTGTCCTTATGTTTCAGAACACATAATCTATATTGTTGCTAAGCCACTCAATTCTGGAAGCAATTGGTATTAACCAGCCAAACTCACATTTCACACATACATGTGCAAGTAATTCAACACAGAAATAACATCATTAATAATAAAATTATGTGATTCATTCTCCATGACAGGGAAAATCTACATCTAAAAGCTTAATTATGCCTTACTGTCTTTTCTTTATTAGATAATAAATCAGTAAAGGTTTATCGCCTTTGATATATTTCATTATTCATGGCATGTATAATTTCATGAATGTGATTGGTATGTCCTGGTCTGCAATTAGCAATAGCATAGAGCAGGAAGAGTGGGTGATGAAGCCTTGAAATGCCACTGATCGGAAACTTGTTCATTTGATACAACAGAACACCTCCATCTGAAAAGACACCTTTCCTCTTGCTTCCCCAGTTTATATATAGAGTGATTTCAATGATATATCATGAACATTCTGACACTCTTTTCTTATTTTTCTATATAGTAAGTCCAAGTGAGCTAGACTAATCTTATGTACTTATAATAATGAAATTAAATCATAATTTAAATTATTGTTATTAAATAATATCAAGTGATCATTTTCTTTTGAAAAGCTTTTTTCTTCCTTTTTTTCAGTTTTAAATTTTATTTTCTAATTTTTGTTGTTTTTGTTTGTTTGTTTGTTTTTGGCCTGAGACAGGTCTTCATGTATCTCAGGCCAGCATCAAACTTACTATGTTACCAGCCTTGTGTGTCTTAAACCTTCTGTGTCTGACATTTAAGTGCTAGGATTGAAAATACACATTACTACACCTAATGATGACTGTACTTGATGAGCTAAGTCTGGTGATCTTTGCCTTCTTGAAAGTCATCCAAGGTAAACACATTCTTTATGAAACTGGAGGGCTCATGGATGCTAAATATGGGGGACTATTACGAGGAGCACAAGGAAATACTTTAACAATAGGTCAACATCCCATGTTGGCCTGGAAGATGATCTTTTGAGCTAAGAAGCTTTCTATGAAGCAGTCCAGAACTGGCTTTCTTCTCACCAGACAATTGAGTGGTAGGACAAAGGGAAAACTAGTCAACTCCATTAAATAGAACATGAGTCATTGAAATAAAGAGTTTAATTTTATGTCAGATTGCTTGATTTCTTTTATTTGGAATAAGTTCTTCCCTCTCTGTCATTTATCTCTGCTGCTGGCCCAGGTTTGTAACAACTAAGTATACTCTCAAGAAAAGCATGAAATAAATACCATTCTTCTCTTGGTGAGATCTTAAGCAGCCTGTGATTGAGTCAAGAGATCGAACTATGTGTGAGGTGGAAACATCATCACTAAGACAATAGCTTGGAAACACCCCTAATTTAAAGAAAAGAATTGAGGCTGTTTTTTTGTTTGTTTTGTCAGGTTGTTTGTTTAAATGCTCTTTAAATATTTGAAGAAAAGGGAAAAAGTGATATTCGTGATTATAGACCCAAACATATGTACTTTAAGAGATGTAACTTACAGTGAGTAATCAAATATATTTTAATTAATTACTAAGAGTTGAATGATCAAGTTCATGTCTTGACTATGCTAAGTGACTTTTTAGAAGAACCAAGCTTGCATTTTGACAAGCATGCAATCAAGAGCTACTAATGTTGGCAAGAAGTCATTTTTCTCTATTTTCCTATGGACAATCTCTTTTCCATGCTCATTTCCATTTTGATTTCCTCCTTAAGAGAACCTGTTGTAGACAGGATCATTTCCAAATTATCACTGCAGGCTCTGATGAGATGGCTAGACTGGAAAGTTCACAAACATCTCTGACTCAGTATACTGAGCAAACATCTGCTTTACTCCCTAGGATGTCTTCTTAGTAGGCACTTTAAGTAGAGAGGGAACAGTATATAAAAGGTTTTTATTTCTAAATTTTCATATTCTTATGCTTTCTGGACCAACTGGTTTACATGTTCTACATGTTCCGTTAAGTGAATCAAACAGTATCATCTCCCAGGATTGATACTACCATACTGCTTAATAGCCATGTAGCACCTTGGTAAATGGGTATATAGTCCACTTTCTTTCATTCTGAACAAATGATCACAGGAAATTGTACTGTTTAATCTTACTTGGACATTGAAGTCCCACAGAGATGGTTCCCAAGCAAGCCATGCCTCAGAGATAGGATATACTACTGTGAGGGTAGGCATGAATCACTTGATGCTGTGCTACTCAAGCTGTATGAGATCTGAGAACATTTGAATAATGTGTTACTACTCCCAAAAAGAGTTATTTCTGAAAATATTGACGTGACAAAATAATACTTCTTCAGAATTGGACAGGATTGGAACCAATTGAGCATTAACTGTCCTGGTCTTGTACATCTCAGCTGTTCTCTTCAGTGGGAAGCTTATATTGCAGTGAACAACTGTGGATGCTTCATAAAAGAAACAAACCTGTTACTAGGAATAAATATATCAGCAAAATATTAGATATCTTGACGTTATTTTCCTCAAAAACTGCTTTTCATGACTCATAACTTCGTTGGTATGTAAGAACATTTAAAACAGGTTAGATGATACTCATATTCTTCTGATATAATGTTCCTGTGAAGTCAAGGTACAGAAATGAATGGCATGTACTTTTAAGCAGTGATTTTCTTAAGAAAAATAGAAATATCCATAAAGGGATAGACATAGGGATTGGTGGTATAATGACTACCTCGTATGTACCAGGCACTGAGTTTGTTCACACATACATACTCATAACTCATATGTTGGGAACAAACAGAGATAAAGATATCAGTTATAATTGCTAACATTTTGAAAATATTTAAAGATTCACTTTAATAGCTTTAATAGTGTGAAGTTTTAATGTATGAACACATTATACAATTATCCTATCCATCATCCTAGATATTTATCATTTCTCAGTGTTAGAAGCACTCAAAATACTATTATCATTTTGAAATATGCAATCAATTTCTGCCAACTATGTAGTTCTGCTCTGCTTTAGAAAGTTGTAAACTACTCCACAGTCCAATAATACACCTTGGAATTATTGTCAAGAGAGAAATAGGATAGTGTTTTGCTAGAGTAGCCCCCATTCTCCCTAGTCACAGTCAGTGTTTACTGTCTTAGGATTTTAGGCTGATCTGTGGTCATTCCATGCTACCAATGATCTGCAATCTATGTCACCCTCTAGCCTGTAATTTATGTCACTCTACTAGGACTCACACCATTCTCTAAGCTAGTCAGTATCACAGCAGAAAATGTTGCCAGTTGTGGCTAAAAAATTGCCCTTTGTACGAAGAAGTTTTCCATCAAGAGTGAGGACTGGTGACAAGAGATGCTTGTATATGAGGACAGGTAAGGACTACTTGATGCTTATAAAGATATCTCACTCCCAATGAAAGGTTTGATATTTCTGTCTTTTTTTCCTGAGGACTATCTGATTTGCTCCAGTTTCACAATCTACTGCCCACTAACTGAGTGTTTAGACCTGTTGTAGTCTCAAACGTCCTTCCATTAGAGTCTGTAGCATACAGGTGTTTCCTTTCTTTATAAAAACACCACTTAAACAGCATCTTCCCTGAACATAAGCCTGGAATTCCAAAGTTTTGTACCATCTCTAATTCTCTTGAATTTTGGAAGACAAAAGTTATCATTTATTATAACTGTGAAGCTTAGAGTTTTACTAGATTTGTGTACATTTTATTTATTTAAAATGTTCTAAAAATGTTTGGAATGAGAGGTATGGAAATATTTATCAAGATAAAGAGGTAAGCAACATATTCTAGATGTTATCTTCATGCCTGAGAAGCAAAGTAAGTTCATACAATTTTACTTAGTTATGAGAACTAGGAAACAGAATTTCCTGGTACATATAGAGCATGTGGAAAGGATTTGCTAACTAAAGGATTCTAAAGGATGTGTGCAGAGGGAGCTAAGGGTAAGAGGAAGCTTATCTGACATGCTGGAATTGTTACTATTGATCTACATCACTGCAGAAACAAGACACACCAGTGAAAACCTTTAACAAATAAGCATAGTAATCCATGTTAAGCATAGAAGAGCTTAGTCAGTGGGCCAGACTCCCAACACTATCAAGAGGACAGGAGATTGCCTTTGCCTTTAGCTCATATTCACCAGTGTAGATCCACTCCAAAAAATAAAAATTTCACTTTATTGACATTCTACTTTTTTGTGATTATTTAGTTATTTATTCCTTAGGAAATAGGAATAAAATTGTAGGATTTTTTTAGTTGCTACTCTTCCCATGGAAGAATCACATGCTTGGCATACTGCCCACAGCATCCATATCTATGGATCCCAGGGTATGAAACAGTAGATATTCCAGATAAGATGTGAGGCTCATTCCTAATCCATCCCCAGTGGAAAGAAGATAGGTAGAACTGAGAGGATTGGAAGAATCCAAGTACAGAACAAAAGTTACTCAGTCTCACTCCTTGGACTGATTCAATTGCTTTTTGGCTGGCATTCTCTATTGTTACTCTTCATAGTTCAGTGGATCTGACCCTACTCTGCTATTATTGCCCATGACTGACTTTTAGTCACAATACCGAAATGTATCCTGGGAAGAAAGTACAGAGCCTTTTGACATAGGTTGATAGCATACCTGAATGTGGAGTTTTCTTAAAATGTGGAGCTTGCCACTCATTCTTGGAATTAGCACAGAAGAATCTCAAACATGCGTACAAGGAACCTCTACACTGTGGAAAGAATAATGCTCCTGAGAAGGTAGGATTTCACTGGTACCTTGAAAATAAGCAAACCTTGGTAATAAGTCTCTCTTCTAAAGAATTTATTCTTTCTAGAGAGAATTGCCTTTAAAGATACATCTGAACCCTCCAGTCTATAGTTTTCCTGGAAAAACAGAAATTTCATGATCTTTACTCAGAGACTTCTGTGATTGTATGACTCTCAATGTGTGTGTGTGTGTGTGCCATGTAAAATTGCATTAGTAAATATCAGCCTATAATTCTTGGTGTTATGATTAAACAGCGAAGCAATTGACTTTCATGCATTCCACATTCAGTAGTACAGAAGCACATACAGATTAGCCATGGAGGGTCCAGCTCCCTTTTATTCAAAAGGTCATAGGAAACCAGAATCAGAATGTGCAAATAAGTGAGATAATTATTCAGACTTTCTCCAGGACCTAAGACAGAAATAAGTAAAATATAGCTTTTCTTACCATAAAATTATGCATGGAATATTGCTAATTTGATGACGTTTTACATCCTTCATCTACTTTCATATTATTAAAACTCTCATCCCTACCTGAACACAATTTAATCTGTTGAAATTATATATAATATGAAGCTCTAAGGATAGCTTATCAAAAAATTTACTTTTCTTTATATTACTATTCTGTTCAAATTTACTGTTAATTTAGTTTAGAGATAATTTTTTAAACAGTTCTGAATCAGGCTGTCTGCCTAACCAGAATGAGTTCAAAGTCCTTTGAAGTAGTAAATATGAAGCTATATTTATAGACAGAAAATGAGAGTGAGGCAGAGGCTGCTAGACTTGCTGGCTGAATGTTTTGTATTTAAACATGACTTGAACAACTGACTCACATGATGAGCTGAAATGCTATTCTTGTGATGTGCTGAGGCACAACTCTCCTTATAAAATATTCTCCTAAGTTGGGATTTCTATGAGTTTATGTGGTTTTTAAATTCATTTTGTAAGGACTTAAGTAGAGAGCCATTTTTAGGGAGGTTTAATTTAACACCATGATTTTTAAGTTTTTGACCTTATGGTATATTTTACATCAGTCTGTGTGTTGGGGATGAAGCATGGATATTGGACAGAAGATTATCTGAAACAAGAAAGCTTCCTTTCCTCCAGGCTAAATAGATCTGTTTGAGTGGCATGCACATGATTGATTACACAGGCTGGGGACCCAGGCAGGGCTTCTGAGTTACACAGTCTTTGAGGGGAATTTCCTCTTTTTAGAAACATCTTTTTTTGTTTTGTTTTTTAATGTCATTTTCTTTTAAAATTTGCTTATTTTATGAGTATGGGTGTTGGTGCCTGCTCATGAAGGTCAGAAGAAGGCTTCAGTTTCCCTGGAGCTAGAGGTCTACATATTGAGAGCCACCATTTATGTTCTGAAAATCAAATCCAGTTTTTCTAAAAAAATAAAAATAAAAATAAAAAAAAGAACAAGTATTCTTAACCACTGAGACAATTCTCCAGCCCATGTTGATATCTCTTTTGCCTTAACACACTAGATTGTGGATTTTAATCATGTTTACAAATTACCTTCACCATAACTTTATAAATATATTTTACTACAAACATTAGATTCCAACCAGGTTTCCACATAAAACTATCCTACAAAATCTATAAGAATGATTACCTACAAAATTGAGCCAGGTCTCTGATATAGATTGGTTCTAATGCTATTTATGTTAAATAGGCTCCCCAAATCACACAGGAATCTTCATGTCTGCCTGTAAGATGCTGAGGGTCCCTGCCCCACAGTTGACTCTATTGGTAAATAAAGTTGTTGTTGGCTAGTGGCGGGCCAAAGAGACAGAGGCACAACTTCAGATTTCCTGAGCAAGGGACCATGGGAAGGAGGAGGTTTGGAAAATTGCTCTGTCAGAAAAGGAATAGTATGTAAGTATGAGAGCTGTGGAAGACAGAGAACCAGCCATGTAAGAACCAGAGAAAAGCAGCCCCAGGGACTACTCTCCCAAATGAGTCTGGGGTAATAAAGATGAAATATAGAGTTTATTAAGTAATAACTCAGGAATATTGTAGGGGAAAATATGTTAGTCATGGGGAGGACTGGGAGTGGCCCAGACAGTGAGCTGCTTAGGGCATATTAAAAATAAGGCTGCATGTGTGTGTCTTTCATTTGTGAACCCAAAACATTTGGTCGGGTGTAGAAGAGTCACACATACCCACTGGGGAGTTTAGAGCTGATTAACAAATTATTGCTAGAAATCTCCTTATTGGTAAAATTAATACCCTCCCACTGTGCTCTCACATTCCCTGAAATATTCTTCTCAGGATCTCTACTTTGATGACCACAAGGTTTATTTTCAAGCCAGTTCTTTATCAAGTCATTTGCCCATAAGCTTATAAGGTTCTTTATGTTTCTGGCCAGAAATCATCATTAGCTACATCATTGTCACTTTTGATGCCATGTGCTGTAATTCTCTTTGGGATCTCAATAAATCAGGAAGATGGAGCCCTGATTCCTGGTGACCTCATAGAGAAGGATTTCACATGCTCCGTGGTCCCTACTGTGACTGAGAGCAGAGGTTGTTATCCTGGCACTATGGTCACTATCTCTCAGATCATATGCATAAGATATATAGTGAAAATATTCCTTGACAGTTACCTGTGGTCATCCCGTGCTACTCAGAGTATGAGATAGCATTACTGTTGTTCAACCTTCAGGGGATCAAAGAGAAAAATCCGCAGTCTAGAGAAGGTTCTGCATTTCCTTATGCTTCATATCTGAGACCTGACTGTGCCTAGACCACTGGACTTTCACGCTGAGCTTTTGTAACAATTCTCTCACTATTTCATGACCAATGCCCCTGAAACATGTTGGTATGTTTTTCTGTCAGGTGACCTTAAGCAGAGGTATTTTAATCCATGATACTAATTTACAAGTGTGAAAGAATTATGTTAACTTAGTTTCTCTTGGAAGATTGAATGTCCGATTATCAAAGTCTGCCCACTTTTCTAAACCACAGAATGATTTGGGATTCTGAACAACCCTCCTCCCCCAAGCCAACAAACAAACGAACAAGCAAACAAAACTACCTTATTATATTACTCCTCTAGGATAGTCGGGCATTTAAAAATTAAAATCATTACTAACTTGTCATGGGCAACTTGTTCATTTTGACACTAAAAAAACAGTCATAGGTAGTCTTTATGTGGCAAATTCTTACAAAACAATATGAAAAAGTTAACAAAAATGTTTTGTTACTGGGCTTCCCATAGTGTGTTATTTAAAAATCCTCCTTCTTACCTCACATGAGAGAATCTGCTTACCATATCATCTAGAATACTGATCATCATGGAGCTGTGTCATTTTCTTATAATGCTTTGCCTTCCTTCTCTCACTGTCCCTTGAACTCACTATTTCTTGAATCCACGATCTTATCGCTGTTATTAGTGACTAATTTTTTATTTTTTTTGGTTTTGGTTTTTAAAGACAGGGTTTCTCTGTAACAGCCTTCGCTGTCCTGGAAATTGCTTTAATAGACAAGACTCGTCTTGAACTCATAGAGATCTGCCTATATCTGACTCTAAGTGCTGGGACACTGCTTGGGTAGCCTCCTGTTGTCTTAAAGGATTCTGTAGGAGGACCTAGAGTGGAGGATAATCTACAGTAAGAATTAAGTTGCTGTCCCCCCTCCCTACAGCATTGGCAAGGATTTGGTGGGGGGCAGGTAAATACTCAGGGGATATTCTACAGAGAAGTAAAAACCACTAGTTCATTTTCCCAAGAAGCCAGATGTTGCCTCAGGAGGAATTTTCCTAGCCAATTCTGAGGTATGGTATTGAAGATCTGGTAAGCATTGTGTAATCTTAAGAATGTCAGGAGCCAAGGCCCCAATTTACCTGATGACTGAGAATGTTACAGTACAAACTAGCTCCTGTGAGTGATACTGTATAATGCTTGCCTCTTGAATCTTTATGACCATTTAAAGGAGCATTACTTGTAAAATATTTAGAACATTCCCTGACACACAGAAAGTCTGTTTTAAATAAATAGATAAATTAATTAATTAATTAATTAATCAGACTGATTAATGGATAGATTCAAATCTTTTCTATTTTTCTCTCTCTGCACTCTCTGTCCTATCTTATCCTTGTATTCCTCACTTGCATTGCTGAGACCATGTCTTTCTGATTATTGACTCTGGATTAAGTTAGCTAGAAGTCAAGGTACATAGGAGGGGAGACTAGGGAAGTGCCAGTGACAATTTCATAAAAACCAGAGCACTATCTGGGTGACATAGTAATCATGATAGTGGCTTAAATGGTAATGAGACCTGTGAGGGCAAAGTTATGAGAAATCATAGAGGTTGGAAGAAAACACAGAATGAGAAGGGACAGACGTGTGTATATGTTGTAAAAGACAGAAACGACGGCATGGAAGATATAAAGCTGAAAATGCCCGGTGAATCCAGCGATCACCATGTTCTCATATTTCTGCTTTGTAAAGTGTGCTCTTTAATTCTTTAGTTAAAATGTGTACTGTTATGCCAATGACATGAATGTTTTTTCCCTCTAACCTTTGACATCTTCCCATGGTCTTAAAGGTTTACCTCTTCAATCTCCTGTTAGCCTCATTGTCATATGAAAACCATAATTAACATCCTGGCCCAATTTTAGTTTCTCAATTTGTGTATTTCAGCTTCTTTTAGATCCTTAAAACGTCTCTTCCACTTTCATAGCTGTTTTTATAACAAGGGTATTAGTTAGAAGTTAATGTAGTTTACTTTTTATATAAGGCTTTTTTTTTCTTTTTCTTCAGAAGATCAAGGAGTTTCCTCTTTAGTCTGAAAACATGGTTTCCTTTTTAAAATTTTACTCTGGGCACCTGTTTCTCTCCAGCTTCCATGGATACAATGATGGAAGTTCCTCGGAACCTCTGGGCTGCCACCATTTAGGAAAAGCTATTACACATTTTATTGTATTTCACAAAAAAATAAGACTCTTAACATTGTCTGGATTACTTCTGCAGTTTATAAATAAAAGGTAGGAAATAGCACATTACAAAACTAACATCTTCCACCACAGGCAGCACACAACCCTGATGGGGACGGGGGTTGGGTTTGGTTGTTTTTATTGCAGATCCTAACTCCTTGAGTACAATAGTGATGCTTCTAAAGGATTCTCCTTGGTTAATTGGACTTCCCTTTCTTTCTAGTGCTTTCAGTTGCTCTTTCTTTCTGTTTCTTCTATGGTCTAATTTGGCCTTTACAACTTTGATATTTAATATTTTTTTGCATGGTTCTTCAGAAAAACAGGTACTGGTCATTTACTCTACACTATAGTTTTCAAGTTTCTAGAATACACAAACTGGACCATCAGTGAACACTATGCTATGGCAAAAGGCTCCATACTGACCTTGTCAGTCAAAGAAATGCAGTTGATCGTTGCTGTTCTTGGTCTCTTTCTGTCTTCAGTCTCAACATTAAATATTGAAGAATTGCTCATTATGTCCACATATAGCCACGTGCTACCACGATTCTTGATATTTTCTTAGGATGGGTTCTTCTGAAACCAAATGTAAATGTTTATTTGTGCCCTTTTTTTTCCCACAGAAGTTTAGTCTGACTCTGTCTGGACTAGAGACTAGTTACAGACTGAGGTCCTTGATAAACTACTCTCCTGTTTTTCCCTGGAGCTTCCTATAACCAAATGTTATACCATTTTGAAGCTAATGGAGACCACTGCTTGCAATTCTCAAAATGGAAATAAGCAGTAGCAACGGATACAATTCCAACTTCATCTGTTTGATAAGAACACGTTTTCCTGGATTTGCTTTGTTAGTTCTGTGTGCTACTCAGACAGAGACATGCCTCAGATGTAACTTCCATCCAACCGGCAAACCTACTTGCACCCCAACACACACTTGCTAATGACTGTTTAGATCAGGGAGACTGTTGTGGGAAGGATGAATAAGAGCTACTTAACTGTGCAACTGGGTGCTTGGAATTTTTTGATTCAGTACTTTTGGCTCTTAATTTCAATCTTTCCTTTTTCTTCACTACAACAAAGAGATAAATATTATGTGGATGTCAGAAAAATGTCATATTTGTGCTGACATCATTCAGTCCATGTTTAATGAGGACATTTCTGGGATAGCACTCTGCAATGCCATCACATAAGCTATGATGGCAGCCATTCCAGTACCAGTGATAAACACAGTGATCCCAGGGTTCAGCACACAGTGGACACATGGTAGAAAGGCAATCTCAAAACTAAGAGAAAATGTTATTTTGACCAACCACATTTGCTTGCTCAGAGGAAGATCTAGGAAAACACCATTTTTTTTTTAATTTGAGTGGACCTTATTATTTCTAGGTGTCAAGAAGAAGCAGTAATTTAATCAAGTTCCATAAAAATGTGAAAGCTTCTCTGAATTTTGTGTGAAAAACAAAGTATTGCATTGACCACACCCCTGATCTGTCTGTTATTGATATGAGAAGTTAAGCTTTTTTTTCTGAATATGCTTTCTATTCTGATCTGTGACTTCATAGAAGCAGGATTAAACTTTTGAAATGTGTTTAATGGCCCAGGAGTTCCAAACATGGACATTTTAAACTACTTAATTGCAAGTCTAGATGCATACAAACATAGTATTTAACTAGAACTATTGTTTCTGTAGAGAGAAACACACACACACACACACACACACACACATATGCACGCACAGAAAGAGAGCGAGGGAGAGGGAGAGGGAGAGGGAGAGGGAGAGGGAGAGAGAGAGAGAGAGAGAGAGAGAGAGAGAGAGAATTTTCAGTTGTGTTCCCAATGGAAATAGGTCTTTTTTCTATACTTCTGGACTTAAGTAACTCACTATTCTGTCAGTAGTGCTAATGAGTCAGGAATTCAATCATACTTGCTATAAAGTTCACAATAAAACTATTATTTTTGAGCTACAATGAAATAATACTAAAAAAAATATGTATAATGAAGGTTCAATTAATGTTACTGTGGGGAAATGATGTCTCATACGTTTGTGGAGCAGTGGGCTGTGCCAGGAAACTTGGTATGGTTGAGTTGGTTGGAAACCCTAGAAGCTCTGAGAGAAGGGTAGGAGCTTCATCTGCTCTGACCAGGCCCTTGCCATGTGACCACATTCCCTACATAGGAACATGAGCTATGTTCACATAGCTCAGAGTTTTCCATGCTAATCAAGTATCTAGAGGCTCTGAGAGTTTACCCAATAAGCATCTCTTCTCTGACATTCTTTCCTGCAAAAGGTATTTACTCTCTGGTCTTCCTTGAGAAGGAAAATTGTTTAATTTTCCACATTAAACAACCAATAAGTAGTTTGGAACCAAAGGATAAAGTAAAATTTGTATATATCTCTAAGAGTGTAAGTCTCTGACAAAGTAAAGTTTATGCATAACGACATAACAAAATTATCTGACTTACATCAATCAGTATTAAGTGTAAACATACAATACTATGAAGATAAAAATGCATCCAAGTACAGAGAACAATTCTAAAAGCTGTAGCTATTTCAGGTTTGACTTTATTTGACCATGTCTACTGCTGTCTAGCACATTTAGGCTTCACTTTGTCATCAAAGATCTCTAGGACAGAACATATATGTATGTATATATATGTTATAAACATATGTATACACACACATATATACATACACATATACATATTGTGTTTATAAAAGAGGGGGGATATGTTCTATGGAAGTATGGTGAGGTATGGGGGAAGAGGGTGCCTAGGAGGGTCCATGCTAAGGCATCCCTTCCCTCTGAGAGACTAGCCACACAAAGGCATGGTATGGAGTTTACTCAGAGCATGGGGGGAGAGTCAAGAGGGTAGTCAAAGCAGAGAAAGACAGAAAGAGAGAAAGGCAGAAAGAGAGAAAGAGAGAAAGAGAGAAAGAGAGAGAGAGAGAGAGAGAGAGAGAGAGGGAGGGAGGGAGGGAG